>NC_048221.1:142801689-142925921 GCF_002007445.2 Ailuropoda melanoleuca
TTTTTTTTTTTTTTTTTTTTTTTTTTAGTTTTTGTGGCTCTTTGTATCCACTTAGAGCACAGTAAGAAACTGTTTGGTTGGAAGACTCTTAGGAGATTTTCTAGTTGGCAATTTAATGGTTCTCAAAATTTAGGATCACCTTAAGGCCTTATTGAAGTAGAGACTCTGGGCACCACACCTGGAGATTAGGATTTGGTAGGTCAAGGGTCGTGCTTGAGAATTCACATCTCTAACAGGTTCCAGGTGATGCTGGTGGGCTGGCCAGGGCTCAGACTTTCAGAAACAGCAGCATGATCATTCTGTGGGAATCAGCTGATGTTCTGGGCCAAACCTAACTCAAAGAAAATTTTTAAAAGATACTATAAACAAAAGCATTAAAATATTTTATCAGTTCTTCTGCTGTTTCTGCTTCTTTCGTCATCTTCAAAACTCAGAGGCCCTAGGTTCAGGAGAAGAGGTTTTCATTTTTCTTTGTTTTATTTTTAAATTTTCTTGTCCAGGGGCTTTATCCTGCCTGTCGATACTCAAGGTTTACAAAATACCTAATAAAACAGTAATTGTGTTTTGTAGATTCCCTAGATCCCTAAATATTGTACATCATTGGTATTTCCTCTCAAAGCTTTACAGGAGAGAGCAAAGTATCACAAGCAGTGGATTGGGGTGCAGTGGAATAGGGGGAGCTTCATGGAGAGAGTGGCCATTTGAAATCCTGCTGAATGCCCAGGGATGGGAAAGGGAGGACAAAAACAGCCTTCTGTCCCCCATGACGTTACCTCCAGCCCTGCTTCTCATTGGATTTTCAGCTGTGGTTAAGTACACACCACAGAGAGTCACCATCTTAACCACTTTCAAGCGTACAGTTTGGTAGTATCGAGTATATATTCATGTTGTCGTACGACTATCTCCAGCCCTTTTCATCCTGCAGACCTGAACGTCCGTCCCCGTGAAACAGCAGCTCCCATTCCCCTCCCCCAGACCCTGGCAACCTCTGTTCTGCTTTGTGTCCCTGTGGATCTGACGACTCTAGGGACCTCATAGGAGTGGGATGATACATATTTGTCTTTTTGTGACTGGCTTATCTCACTTAGTATCATGTCCTCTTCCATGTCATAGCATTACTTTTGAAGGCTGAATAATACTCCATTGTATGGATGGGCCACATGTTGCTCATCCGTTCACTTGCTGATGGACACTGTTGTGGTGTCCACCTTTGCTTATTGTGAGGAACACTGCTCTGGACGTGGGTGTCCAAACCTCTTTGAGACCCTCTTTTCAATTCTTTCAGGTACATAATTTGAAGCGGAATTTCTGGGTCATCTAGTACTTGTTTTTTTAATTTTTTGAGGAACTGACATGCTGTTGGTTACAGTGCCTGCAGCATTTTGCATTCTTAGCAATAGTGCATTTTCTCCAGATCCTTGCCAACACTTCCTTCCTCCCTCCCTCCCTCTCCTTCCCCTTCCCTTTCCCTTCCCCTTCCCCGTCCCCTCTTTGGAGAGTAGCCATCCTAATGGGTGTGAGGTGGTGTCTCATTGCAGCTTCGACTTGCCTTGCCCAATGATGAGTGATGTTGAGCGTCTTTTCATGACGTTATTGTCCATCTGTATGTTTTCTTTGGAGAAATCTCTGAAGTCTTCTGCTCTTTATTAGATTTTGTTGTTGTTTTTGTTGATTTGTAGGAGTGTTTTTACAGATGCTAGACCAGCTCTGTTTTGAATACTAACATTCCAGACTGGTGCCCTGAGGCCCTATTTACTGTCATCCAACAGCTGTGTTGCCTTAATCCAGGGGTCTTAACTGCGGGTGATTTTGTGCCCAGGGGGATTTGGCAATGTCTAGAGACATGTCTTGTTGTCACAACTGGGTAGGAGTGCTATTTGAACATCCTACAATGCACAGGAAAGCCCCACAACAAAGAACTCTCAGGCCCAGCATGGCAAAGTGCCAAGGTTGAGTAACCTGCTTAAAGCAAGCCACTTGCCCTCTTGAGGATTCTGTCTCCTCACTGTGCAGTGGGAAGGTTGGACTGCATGACCTTGAAGGTACTTTACTATTTTAATCTCTCATGTATTCACTTTCTTTCATCTGCCATTAATTAAAAAAAACTAGCATATCTTGAAAGGTCCTCCTAGGTCTGTAATGGGTGTTTATGCCACCTTGAATTCACTCAGCCCACGTGCGCCCCTCCATCTGTGGAGCTGACGGTCCACACTGGCAAACAGCTGGCATGGGATGGACGTAGGGACAGTAAAAAGCACCCTGGCCACTTGCCCTTTGGCTCAGCCTTGAAGGGACCAGAGTTATGTGATGGGGACGGCAGCAGGCTTGGGGTCACGGGGGCCCAGATTTGAATCCTCGATGGCCAAGCACCTCTGGGACAAGTATGCGTTTCACCCGTCGTGCATGTTTCAGCCAACACAACTCAGACTTGTGGGAGTCTTGAATAATCCCTAGGCCCTCTGAGTGCCAGGGTCCCATCTTGGAGGTGGAGAGTATAGCAGTTCAGAGCGTGATGCAGGAAGTCCCTGAACAGTGCCGGTCGCACAGTGGGCACTCGCTAATGGTTACGGACCGAAGGAGTGAAAGACTTTCCTTGGAGAGTCTCCTGCAGTTAAAAAAAAATCCAGTTTTTCTGTGGAGTCTGGGAATCTGGTAATGATCACAAGACACAGAAATTCTATTCTGTTCCTCTTACTGTTCCGTACCTGCTGGTCTNCAGATTTGAATCCTCGATGGCCAAGCACCTCTGGGACAAGTATGCGTTTCACCCGTCGTGCATGTTTCAGCCAACACAACTCAGACTTGTGGGAGTCTTGAATAATCCCTAGGCCCTCTGAGTGCCAGGGTCCCATCTTGGAGGTGGAGAGTATAGCAGTTCAGAGCGTGATGCAGGAAGTCCCTGAACAGTGCCGGCCGCACAGTGGGCACTCGTTAATGGTTACGGACCGAAGGAGTGAAAGACTTTCCTTGGAGAGTCTCCTGCGGTTAAAAAAAAAAATCCAGTTTTTCTGTGGAGTCTGGGAATTTGGTAATGATCACAAGACACAGAAATTCTATTCTGTTCCTCTTACTGTTCCATACCTGCTGGTCCGCATATGGAGAACAGCCCCGAAGAATTGCAAATTCCTTTGCATAGCTTTCAGTCTGGAAATTCTCATCTGAAGGGGAACTGTGAACATATTAAATTATTGTTTGCAGGCACTGAAGACATGGGTCCTGTGTGTCCCGTTTGGTACGTCCGTGGTGGCTTTCCGGCACAGAGGTGTCCCCAGCACGGGGAGCTCAGTGTGGCTTGAATCAAATCGTAACCTGGCACCAACCCTGTGCCCCTCATTACTAGCAGCCCCGTCAGCGGCTGTCAGTGCTCATAGAGATACGTGGTCAGGAAAAAGCTCCTTTTCATTTAGAGAAAATTCCTCGAAGACTTTTCTTAAATTGTTTCTTTCCCGAGTGGCTAGAATGTGGTTATTCATTTAAATATTTACCGTGGGGAAAATCCCCCACCAGCTGCAGGATCTCATGTGCCGAGGGAGCTGAGACTCGCACGGTCTCCTGTACAGTTTGGAATTAGCTTTGAAAACCCTCTCAAAATAGGAAACTGATGAAGCATCCATCTTTGACAGTTTGGGAGAACAAAGCCAGGTCTTCTGGAAGGGAGCCACAGTGGATCGTTAGCAAGGATTGGATGGTTTTTCCTGTGCCAGGCCCCTTGCAATAGGTGCTCCTATATTCTCGCGTTGAATTTACGCAACCCCTCAAGGTAGGAACTATCTTGCGTTGGACACGTGGGGAAACTGGGGTGTCAAGGGATTTAGTCAGTTGTGCATGGCCCACTACAGCTGGTCGGTGGGGAGGCCAGGTCTGCCTGATTGCGAGGCTCGTGCTGGTAACCACTCCCTGCTCCGTTGCTGGGAGTGACACCGTGCTGGTGGAAATGCTTGGCTTTCGTTACTGATGTTCTCTTTCAGTGTAGGTAGTAGTAAACTCAGGCCTTTTTGGAGGAAATGGGAAGGAAATGTGTGCACATTTGAAGCTTTCAGGTGTGGAAATTAGGGGTGGGGTGAGCTTGTGAAAGCTTTCAAGTCCCACAGTGGCGGTGGCGGTGGTGCCCTAGTTAGATCAGCTCGCGTGTCCTGCATACTTTCCTTTCAGCTCCCACAGTGGGAGCACAGTGGAGAGAGGCCGGGAGGTGCCAATGATCCTAGCCTGTTGCGGGCTTGGTGCCCACTGGCTGCGCCCCAGAGAACAGGTCAGGGGCCAGAGGTGTGGAGGAGCTTGGGCGTGGCCAAGTGCAGAGAAATGCTGAGAGGTTGGGGGTGATGGTGTCGGTTTTGTACTTCTCCTTTTCCCTGATTCCTTCTATCTCCCTTTAAGCCAAAAAATAAACAGAATCAACTCTTTAAAGACTTAATTACAAAAGCAATGCATATCTTTACTGTCTGTTTAGAAAACAGAGGCAAGCTAGTGATGGGTATTAAGGAGGCCACGTATTGCATGGTGCACTGGGTGTTATGTGCAAACAATGAATCATGGAACATGACATCAGAAACTAAGGGTGTACTGTATGGTCACTAACATAACATAATAAAAAATTATTAAAAAAAAAAAAGAAAAAAGAAAACAGAGGCAAGCCAACAGAAGAAATAGAAGTAAACCAGAATACTGCCCCCAGCAGTCAGTAAGTGCTACTGGCATCCTGGTGGTGGGCTTCCAGGCACCACGTGTGCGTTTGCATGTGTGCACATCTCCTCCCAAACACATGCACACGCGTGCACGTGTGTACACACACACATACACACAGGCAAACACATTTAGAATACGCAGAAAGAGAAAAAAAATAGATATTCCTCTTTTAAAGTGTTGTTTTCATTCATGTATATATAAAGATTTTATTTATTTATTTGAGAGAGAGAAGAGAAAGAGAGAGAGAGAGAGAAAGCACGCACAAGCAGGGGGAGCAGCAGGCAGAGGGAGAAGCAGGCTCCCCGCTCAGCAGGGAGCCTGCGGTGGGGCTGGATTCCAGGACCCTGGGATCATGACCCGAGCCGAAGGCAGATGCTTAACTGACTGAAACACCCAGGCGCCCCCATCATTCATATATTTAAAAAAAGCCATTGCCTTGGTGTCATATAATCTGCTCTTCATGATTTTATGTGCGTTGGGCACATATTGGCTGCGGGGCAATGTGGACTGGCCAGGGCGCAGGAGGTCAGCTACCCCCACTTGACCTGAACGCACACCTCGAGCTTCTTACTCTCTGCTGGTCCTTTGTTACTGTCCTGGGTGTTTGCTGGGATGCTGGCTCGTGCAAGGCTGCAGGGCTCAGGACAGCAAAAGCACCACGTGACAGGTCTCTGGGAGCTCATGCCGACCGGGCTGCATGAGGCTGGGGCATTTCACCAGCGGGAGGTCTGTCTTGGGGTGAGGGGGTGAGCAAGGGCGGGCGGGCCAGATGAGCGGCAGGCCCAGGGGCAGGGGAGTCAGGCATGGCTGGGGGCACCGAGTAGACATGTCCCAGCGCACGCCTGGGGAAAGCTCAGGCAAAAAGCCAGGGCAGACCTCGTCTTAGCTCAGGTGCTGTAACAGAAAGACCAGACTGGGTTTAAGCAACACGTATTCATTTCTCGCTGTTGCAGAGGCTAGAAGTCCAAGATCCAGGTACAGACTCCGCCTGTGGCGAGGGCCCTCTCCCCGGCTTGCAGACGGCCACCTTCTCCCTGTGTCCTTGCATGGCGAGAGGGAGCGCTAGTGTCCCTCCCCTCCTGGGCGCTGGTCCCACCACAGGCCCCATCCTTGGGACCCCGTCTGTACTCAGTCACCTACCAAAGGTCACAGCTCCTAACGCCAGCACTGGGGGTGGGGTACACAGCCACACCGTCCACGACAAGCCCACCAGGGGGCACCTTGACTTCTACACTGAGGACTTGTGGCCACTGGACATGTCGGGTTCCAGCACTAACGGTAGCCCCATGGTCTTGAGCAGTGGAATGGACTGTGACCCACGTCAGTTCATGAAACGGGACAGTGACTTGTGTGGAACTGCATATATTCATTGGCCAGAATGAGTGAGCGTGTAGTTAAATTTTATTACCCAAAAGCACGTGATAAACAAGTGGTTTTGTGTAGAGAGGCCACAGCACAGCGCAGCTCCTGGGGGGCACCCAGAGGTTTCCTGGACGTGGCTAGACCAGAATGCAGGGGAGCGGTCCAGGACTTGCCGCCGGCCACAACTGTGGCTGCAGGACTAGAATCTGCATCTCCTGGACCCCTCATCTGGGGTCCTGCCTCCTCCCTCCATGTGCGTATGACAGTTTGTGGACCCTTGTTCAAAAAAGCACGCTGGCTGGTGAATGCCCTGTTCTTGCTTTACGGGGTTGGCCTGATGGTGTTTTTCTAGTGAGATACCTACAGTTTGCTGGAGGTACCCACGGGTTCTTTTCTTTTTAAGTTTTGGGGAATCCCTAATAGAAAGCCAGGTACCTGGAAGTGGGGTTGGCTGGTAGCATAGCAGAGATGGACTTGAATGGGACGTGGATGGTGGAGCGAGTTCCAGTCTTTGCTCACTTAGCGCACTGACTACTTGTGACCCCAGGGAAGTCATTTACAGAGTCTCGTTTCCTTATCTGTCCAATCTTTGCATTAATGCTTGTTCTGAGGGTAACACAAGAGTCAAACGATGTCACAGATGGAAAGGACTTGCCCAGGTGCTTCTCACCTCACAGATGGTCAGTAGAGTTTGTTCCCTTCCTGAATGCTCTTTCCCTGTCCGCTGGTGTTGGACTGAGTGCCTGTCCTCCCCTCCAGCCGTTGGCTGCTGTCCTGGCCTCTCTGCTGGAGACAGATCACGCCAGGCCTGACTAAGCCAATCTCCGCCCAGCCCAACCCTATCTGTGAGATCCGTGGGGCCTTCTTGGACCTGCCATGGGGACCTTCTGGAGGGTGTTGGCTTCCAGGGATTTGAGACCCCAGGTTTGCATGTTTTAGCCTTACATGAGTTTGGATGGATTCCTTGGCGGTCAGCTGTTCTAGGATTTAGAGCTGGAGTCTGGAGATGGTGGCTCGGGTCTGGTAGCAGAGTCTGTCATTCCGTTCCAAAAGCACCTGCAGGTGTCTGTGGGGCTGAGCCTTGGGTGAGACTCAACTGTGTTTGCTCCCAAAGCCGACTTCAGGGCCACAGCTGGGCATAGATGCCTGTGTCGTGAGGCCATGGGAAGGTGGCTGGATTCCACAGGCCGCATCCGATCTTGCCGAGGAATACCGAGGGGGAGGGACGAGCGGCGCTTGCTCCCACGCCTTTCCCGTCTGATCGCACGGAGTTGGAGGTTCCTGCCTGACGGTGTGCAATCAGAGGGTGTTTGACATCAGAGAATTCTGTAGAGATCACGCTTTCCAGCCCCGTCATTCGGGAGAGGCAGAGACGGCGCCTCGGGGATCTTCAGGGATGTCCTTGAGATGCTTTGCTAGCTGGTGACAGCAGAGCCAGCATGAACCCGGGCCTCTAGGTGTTTGATCCGGTGCATTTCATATCCCCAGGGAGACTTTAAAGCCTGGCTCTCCGGGGGCCAGGGAGACCAGCCTTTGACCGGTGCCCGCTCTGGGTTAGTAAGTTCACGTGTACCTCACACAAGCTATGTTCGCAGGAGAGCAGAGGACTGAGACATTTCCTCAAAGCCGCATAATTGAGTCCGAGCCTGAGCCCAGAGTGCCTCTCCGTGGTCACGTCAGTCGTCCCCTGACATGCAGCCCCTCCGCTCACTCTCCCAGCAACCCTGCGGGCCAGCTGTCATCACCCCCGTCTCACGAGGGGCAGACAGGCACAGAGAAGTTGACAGCCTGCCCGAGTTCACGGCACGCAGACTCCATGGCTGGGTCCGGAGGTCTGTTCCACTCCTGTGTCTGTCTCTGTGTCACTCCTTCCAAAGACATTTCTGAGACATCCTGCCTTCCTTGCTGAGGACTTGTGTTTATGAAAAGAGCTGATCACAGTGCACGGAGAACATAGAATCATCTTTTGTGCTCTGCAACGCCACGGGGTTGACAGAAACGCTCCATAGGTTTCATCTGACCCTCCCAGGAGCCAGACCCCCTGTTGACCTGTGGCAGCCAGGTGAGGTCGCGGTTCTGCCGCTGCTCGGAGCCTGCGGTGTAGAGCACGTGTGCCCCCAGGAAGTCCCGGGGCTCCTGTCGTGGCCGTCCTGGTGCCACTTCCATCAGGGGTCGCAGGCGGTTTGGCTGCCCTCTTGCTGTCGACAGGCGTCCACAGGATGGGACGTGACGGCAGAGCCCACATTAGCCCCTTCGCGAGGACTTTGTCTCCCGACCACGGCCGCACAAGCACAGAAGTTCCCGAAAGAGCAATGTTGGCAAGCAGGTGGTCTTTATGTGGATTCAGTTGGAACTCTAACGTAAAGAAACAGAGATGCGATGCGTTTTCTGGAAAGTCTGATTTCTGACCCAACAATTCCCCTTCAATATTTTATTACTTTTTAAAATTGCTTTAAATGTTCTCAAGAAAAATTATCCCTGCGGTGACACATGGCTTGCTTGCCTTGGGATCCAATTGTCCTTATAGTTAACTAGTGTAGGGGTTTGGGTTAATAGAAAAAAAAAGTCTGGGAAAAATAGTGTTTTCTCTAACCCAGTTGTTCTTTGCTCTTCCGTATTGCGTTAGTAGCTGTCACCGTCAGGGACACCATATCTCACCTTCTCACCAGCCCCTTGTCTTCTGCACGTCTTCCTCCTGCGATGGCTCTGTCGCCGGCCCCTTGCCCACAGAGCGCAGACGTGGACCCAGGGAGAGCCGGGAGGTCGGACCCAGCAGCACAGAAAATCACCCGACATAAAGACTGTCTCTCCGAAGGACTCCTTTAGGAAAAGATAAAAGCCACTTCAGAGTTGGTTTTCACCATTCTTTACGTTGATTTAGCCCAAATCTGGCTTGTCCTCCCCACAGGCTCTGGGGGCGGACCCTCGCCTCCATGTGCTCCTGCCCCCGCTTTGCCTCTCAGGAGGCCTTGCCGGCCTCTCCCCTCCCCGTTGTAGCTTTTCATTCATTATGTTCTTTCCTAAAAGGAGAAATGAAGAAAAGAATTTATTTTTCCACAGACAGGCAGTAAGAAAGAATGCGAGAGATCAAAGCCCATGGATCTAATTGATGCCTTTCAACCACTCATCTGTCTTTTTGGCCCATTTAAATATTTTAGCAAATAAATGTCAAGTCAATAAAGCTACCTGGTCTGAGGATACTTGTAATTTTTCATAGAAAATAATTAAATGATCTTGGTATTCTCTGTGATATCCTCCGCGAAGCATACCCACGCGTGTGCACACGCACCTGGAAAATGCCCTGGGTCGTCCCGTCTCTGGAAGGCGAGGAAGAGGAGCAGTAGCTCTGGACTGGCTGGTCTGGAGGCAGGTGACTGATGGCGGCTGGCTCCGTCACCTGCGTGCCCTCCTCACACGCATCCCCATCAAGGACGTCGGTGAGTTCCTGGAGGGAACTCGGGGCAGGCCGGCTGTCAAGCTCATTCCTGCTACAACTAGGCTAAAGGCTGAGAAATCGTCTCCTGGTACTTTCCGTGCCCCCACAGCCAAGCTCAGCGTTGGGCAGTGGAGAGACTCAGACTTTTAAGACGTCATACTTCATTCATGGGTTGAACTTCCTTTGTTCCCCTCAGCTCTGCTGTGTGTCCTCAGCTGGCTCTGTGCCGGGGTGGACCAGGAAGGGCTGCACCTGTCTGGCTCCTTCCTTGCTCTCCAGGGACGGGCTGGCGCTGAGCGGGAGGAGAGAGGCAGACACCTGTCCTCCTGGCTCCTTCACAGCCAGTCTGGGCCCCTGAGGGCCCCTGCTCTCACTGGGCAGCCTGCAGCCTGGTAACTCGCCCCAGGCCTGGGGACATGGTCCCTAGCCCCCTGTGTTTCCTTGTCTTATTTTGTTTCCTTCAGCCCTATATTCCTGTAACCCACACTGTCGTAAGCAGTGCCTTTGATGGTCTCCTTTTCATCTCCCCTTGGAGTGTGCCAGTCATTTCTTGCTGGGATCCCAACCAATACAATCAAGACTGCTCCTGCTATTGTTGTTTGCTTTTTTTAGAAGATGCTTCTTTTTACTCCTCTGAGAAGCTAGATGGAGGAAGTTAGTGAGGAAATAGCGTTCTCTACTGGGTGCCCAGATTCGCCAGATAATGCAGCCTGTTCCTTCTGTGTTTGAAAGCCCAACGCCTGTGGTCCTGGAGGCTCTGCTCTGTGCTGAGGGCGTCAGGCAGGGCTGCTGCCTGTGGGGCCGATGGTCCGGAGCACAGCAGAAGCTGTAGTCGTGCTTCTGCGGACTGTCCTGCACTCCGTTGGATCCTTTGCACTCTTGTTCACCGGCCAAGCCTGCCCTCCGCTCTAGATTGGGAGCCTCTGGTGGGCGGAGTTGGGTTTTATTCCTTTTTGCTCTCCCAGTAACTACTGAAGAGGCTGGTTCTGAATTTGCATTCAGGAAGCATTTGTTGAATGCCGAGTCGAGATGCCAACACCAACTTTCACTTCTTTCAGAGCCTGGACAGACCCCATGTGGAACATCTAGATGTTACTGCAGTCACGTGATGTCCATGGCTGGACCCACAGGTTCTGGTGGACTAGGTGTAGTCTGCGTGATTCCAAAATGACAGTGTGTCATTTCCTCTGAAGCCAGTTCCCAGCAGAAACCACAATACCTGGAGGTAGAGTAAAATACTAGTTACTGCCTTTAAACATGCCGTAGCAACTGAACTGCTAACAGTGGAAGGTTGTCAAAAACGGGAAGTCCTTCCGAGTGTGTCATATTTGTCAAGCCGTATGTTGAGGTATGAGCACCATGCCTGTTCCGTTCTATTAAAAGGAAAGTGTGTGAATGCTCGTACAGCTCTCCCATTGTTTGTGATCACGGGCAATGCGGTTTATCTTTTCCACTTTAGATACCTCAGATCTGTATGGGATTATCCTAAAATAATTCACCGTGTTCAGAATCAAAGAGCCTGGCATTTCGTATCTTGCAAGCCCCATATCTCTAATTTGGGACTGCTGGGTGAACCTCTCTGCTGAGATGATATTATAACTTTTATGGTATCTTTTACATTGGATGAGAAGATAAGCATTTTTGCATCTCTTGCTCATTAGTTAGTGGTGGTGCACTCGCATTGGGGAAACGCGAGCACACCTTCTCATTTAGAAAACACGTGCCAACATTTCAAGAACTAGAAGTAGAGCAAACAACCGAGAAAAGTGGAGGCAAGTGGTAAGGGAGCTGAAGAGGGAAAAGCCACATGGCAACATCATCACCACCATCACCATGATGACCAGGAGCACACCATCATGACATCACCATGACAACCATGAGCATTGTCATTACTATCATCACCACCAGCACCATCACCATTACCACCATCACCACCATCATCACCACCATCACCACCATTATCATCATCTCCACCATCACCATCACCGTCATCATCACCATCATCACCACCATCACCACCATCACCACCATCACCACCACTGTCATCATCACCATCATCACCACCATCACCACCATCACCGTCTCCACCCTCACCATCACCGTCATCATCACCATCATCACCACCATCACCACCATTATCATCATCACCACCATCACCACCATCACCACCACCGTCATCATCACCATCATCACCACCATCACCACCACCGTCATCATCACCATCATCACCACCATCACCACCATCACCGTCTCCACCCTCACCACCATTATCATGATCTGAGTAATAGTAATACTCAGCATTTGCTGACTGTCTACTGCACTGCAGCACTGTGGTCAGTATGTTTCATGTCTTATATCAGCTTTGTTATAACCTTTTGAGGCGGATAGATTCTTATCCCCAATTTACAGGTAAGGAATGTGAAGTACAGGGAAGTTAAATTGGCCAAAGTGATTCAAACCCAGCAGCCGGACTCCAAAGCAGGTGTTCTTATCAGTTAAGCTGTATGCAGATACACAGTATGGGTGTGTGCACACATCGGTATTTCATGTGTGGAATGCCGTGGAGGAAGGCAGGCTGGCCAGGTACGAGTAGCCTCTCTGCTACCGCAAGTAAACCAAGTTTCGGACACTTAGGAGCGCCTGCTGTTTGTCTTCTCCCTGATTAGCTTTCCTCGTGTGGACTCTCCCTTTCCCTCCTGCCTGCCTCAGAGCTGTCTGGCCCCCCAGGCCCTTTTCCCACGCAAGAAGTGCCTGCTGGCTTGTACCGGAATGGCACACAGGGTCATCCTCGGTGCCAGTTCTATGAACCTGTTGCCTGGGTGTGGTTGTTCCCTCTGTGGCCTGTGAGCATTGCATGGACGGGCTCCATTTTCCTGAACTCCCTAGAGCTGTGCCCTCGGGCAGCCTTGTCCTGCTCTGACACAGCCTTGGTCACCAACTGACCTGCTTTGCCAGTGGGACAGATGCGTGTGTCTGCCTCTTCCTTTGGACCTCCGTCACTGCCGTGAGAACATGCCTGGGTAGCTTGCTGGGGGGAGTGGAGTCCTCCTGCTGGGCTGTCAGAGACCAGCCACATCCCGGCAGGGATCCCTGGAACATGGGCAAGTGCAGCCAAGACCAGCAGAGCTGCCCTGTGGTCACAGAGACTGTGAGCAGGAGTCAGTGGTTTTGTCGAGGCTGCTAGGTTCAGGCTGTTTGTTATGCAGCAGTGTCAAGGCAGTGGATAGCTGATGCAGCGTGTCTGGAACGAAGCCTTACGGCAAAGCAAAGGAGGCGCCTCGTGCAGCGGAATCATTTGTAGGGAGTGAGTGCTTGTGCAGGGGCCCTGCCGAGCCTCCACAGAAGCCCTCTTCTCCCCGAGGTCGGGCTGCTCCTGGGCATGTTGCCCTTCCTTGCCTTGGGAAAGACCTTCTTCCTCCTTCCCATCATGCTGCCCATCAACCTGACGACCAGAGGGCTGTTAAATTTCCATTAAGCGCATGAACACCAAGTACAGGGGACTGTGAAGACGGTGTGGTCAGAGGAGTGATCCCTGTGGGAGGACGGGTTGTCCCCATCTCCCTTGCCTGGGGGCTGACGTCCACTGCAATAAGCCTGGGACAGGTGACTGCCTGTGTGCAGGGGGGTCCTGGGACAGGTGACTGCCTGTGTGCAGAGGGGTCCTTACCCTCCATTCAGGTTGCAGAAATGCAGGCCACGTGCCTTGGGGTTTGTTGTTTACACAGCCCTGGAGCATGGGGCAAGTGACCTGTCCTCCCAGCCACAGACGCCAGACCACCGTATGTCCCCATCACTCTGCCTCCACTTGCCCTTCCATTTCCTTCACGGTGCTGGCCGTCAGCTGGGGGATAGTGTCCATGTCCCTGCTGACTGTCAGCCTCCAGCAGACTGCCCCTGGGCCATAGAGACTTGAACTGTGTCACACCGGCCATGCCATGCCGGGCCGGTGCCTGGGACACCAGAGGGCCCCCGGATGTCGCATGATTAGCGCAGTCCTAGAGGCACCAGCCCCTCCCTCGTAGGGAAGCGGTAGAAATTGTGGGTCTTGTTTTTGAGAATGTCGGTGGCAAGACTCTTGGCCTGCTGTTGGCTGACCAGTGATCCTGAGGCAAGGCTCCAGATCTCAGGGCCTCGTCTGGGAACCCGAGGAGAGAAACAGTACCTGTGGTTCCTGCCCTTTCAACACAAGAGACAGCTTTTATTAGGATGACTTTTAACCCTTCTCCCTCTGCATCTGCCTCCGATTTCATGTGTAGAAAAAATGCATTAACTAAATACTAACGCTCAACAGGAAATGGTTTGCTCCTCTCTTTTTCATCAAAGACATTTCCGCGACTAACGAGAGTTCATGATCGGCAGAGATGACCCATGTGCGGCCCCCACCTGACAGCCTCCGGTCAGGGGAAGGGCAGCAGTGTCCGAGCCGGCCCTCCTCCCCTGTGCCTGGTCCAGGTTAGACCTGCTTCTGCCCACGCCTGACGGCCTGAGGCTGGTCTCCTCGCCTCCAGCTGTAAGGGAATTTGTCATGAATACAAATTTACGGGTGCACCGGCTATAAAATTGATGGGGTCCAGTGAAGAATGAAACCCCGAGGCCCTGTGTTCAGAGCTTCCCGGGACGTTCGGGTCACCAGGGCGAACCTTACCCCCGTGACGGCTCCGGCTGCGCAGCCATGAGTCCGGCCCTGGCTTCGTCTGTGCTTCCCAGCGCTCCAGGAGGCAGGCTCCTCCGAGCGGACGACCGAGGGTTACCTACTGAAGATGTGGTTGATTCTCTTGAGAATCATAGGCACGTTTCGCCATGTGTGTCGGTACTGGGCTTAGGGATTTTGTTGCAAATACGTCGTTTACATAAATACCAGTGCTCCTTGCCCGTGGAGTCCCTCCCTCCCTCCCTCCCTCTCAAGGGCATATGTGCCTGGCGCTGTGTTAGCTGCTGGGGGGCTCGATCAGACACCTGTCCTACATCAACAGCACAAATGCAAAGTTGGAAATATAAGTACCTTATGAAAGGTACGAGGTTATAGGAATTGGGAGAAGAAGAATGTCTGTGCGCTTGGCTGGGGACAGAGAGATGTCACGGTGAAGCGTCTGGAATCGGTCTGGCAAAGCTTCTCGGAATCTGCCCCCCCTCACCCTCTCCAACATGGCTCTTCGTCTCCACTGTCTTGATTGTGAAATCCCAGCACATGGAACTGTCAGCTACAGACCCCATTATACTGGGTGACAGAGAGGAAAAGGCAGACCAGTCCTCGCTCAAGTGACCTTCGTGGGAATACTTCAAGTTTAACATGAAACACAGGGGCTATTCAGAAACCCTCCTAGGAAAGCATATCAAAACCCTACCTGAGGATGTCTTCACTGTTTTACTTCCCAGAAACTGTCCCCTGTGGATATCTGGGGTGTCTTAAAGGGCGTCGTTGGCATAAGCTGCTCATTTTCCAGGTGTTGGCATCCTAGAGCACACAAATCTTTCCGGTAATCTCAGGCATGGTTTATTCGCACCACTGGGCCCTGCACTTGTTGGAACACCATGCCATTTGGCATTCCCCATGTCACCTAAGTGTCAGGAAACCCAGGATGTCTGAGGCGGACGGGCTCACCTGACGCAGTCCTTGCACCTCCATCCCCTGCACCCACTCCAGGCTCTGCTCGCCTCTGCTGGGCTTCCTTCTTCTTCTTTTTTTTTTTTTTTAAAGATTTTATTTATTTGTTTGACAGAGATAGAGACAGCCAGCGAGAGAGGGAACACAAGCAGGGGGAGTGGGAGAGGAAGAAGCAGGCTCATAGTGAAGAAGCCTGATGTGGGGCTCGATCCCAGAACCCCGGGATCACGCCCTGAGCCGAAGGCAGACGCTTAACCACTGTGCCACCCAGGCGCCCCTGCTGGGCTTCCTTCTTAATCGGGATCTTCCGCGTGGCAGCCAGATGGTCTCAGGCTGGCAAACATGGGATGGGAGGCAACTTTTCATTCCAGTCCCGGCCAGAGTCTGAGGGAGGCTCTTCTTGGCCTGATTTGGGTTGTGTGTGAGGGCGTGGAGTGGGGTGGGTCAAGGGAGACTACACTTGAACAAAATGAATGGGGCAGGATCATTTTAGACTAGAGGAGGGGGCATTCCCCAAAGGAAAGACTCTGGACAGACAACCACACTCCTTATTTCAAAAGGGGTCATCTTTGTAAAATTAGGAATTTAGAAAGAAGGAGTCTGAGGAGTGGGCCCCAAATTCTCAAATTTGGGGTGCCCGTGCGGCGTTAAGAATTTTGTAAGCAGAAAAGAAGGACACTGGGGCGCCTGGGTGGCGCAGTCGTTAAGCCAGAGCACAGGATGTGGTCCCTTCCCTGAAAGCCCCGTAAATAACAATCACACAGGTGAAACCACCGGGAAGGGTGTGATGCAGGATGTGACTGTTTGCCGAATCCGTGCTCCCCTCTGGCACTGTGGGAGGTGCGGGTGGGGAGGAGGGGAACCCTGAGCCAGATGGCGGGGGCAGCGGGGCTGGGTGGGGTAGGCTGCCCGTGGCTGCTGCGTCCCCCCTGTCTGCTCGGTGGTTCTCTCTCAGTGTTGCTTCTGTGAGCACCACTGCCACAAGAGTACTTACCAGGGAAGGGTGCCTGTCTGGTGAGGAGGGGAGGGACGAGGGTGTCCAATGGCTCACCTTGGGGACCCCAGCTCGACACTTGTGTAGTAACATTTCCTCAAGCACAGTTTCTGGCTGATTCCTTTGAGCGGTGAAACGTGGCTTGAGGGCCCGAACTGTGTCTTGTGAAGAAAGACAGCTTCTATTCTGAGATGAGACCTGAGCTGAAGTCAAGAGCCAGGCGCTTAACTGACTGAGCCCCCCAGGTGCCCGGAAACAGCTTACATGGGAAGGCGGTGCTCTTCCAGATGGTCATGGATGGTTACTGCGGGGCCGTGACACGCTGGCAGGCTGGTAAAATGCTCGTGAAAGAGCTTTTGAGAGACCGAACCAGGACCACGGCTTGCTAAGCTTCCTGGAGGGAGGGACGTGTGCACGGGGGCAGAGGTCCTGGCCGAGCTCGGGCGTCGGGCAGCCTGGCTTCTCGGTTCCTTCCTGACACATGCGTGTGACCTGGGCAAGTTCATAAGCCCGTCTGTGCCTCTGAGATAAGAGACACCACCAGATCCTTCTCCCTAAAACTCTGTTTTCATGAGTTGAGCCCCATCTGAGTAGCTGGGTTCCATCCGCTTTGCAGCTAAGTATGTGCCTCATTGGGAAAATTCAAGGTGCTGCCGGCGGCTGGTGGAGAGCTAGCTTCTAAAACATGAATTCTCTGAATAAAACATACCGACAGCACATGTGACCAGCACTCCTTTTCACACTGTTCTTGAAACAAAAGGAGGGCAAGCTCTTGTCATGCTCCGGGCCGAGGGCCCCCGCCACCGGGAGCAACGCTCTCATGACGCAGCCGTGTGGCCTCAGCAGCCATCTGCCTGCCTGGGACTCCGTTTCCTCCTGTGCTCACCGAGCGGGTTGGGCAGCAGGCTCTTGCAGGTGCTTTCCAGCCCACCTGCTCCGTGCCCACTCGACTTCCTTTGTTCACCAGACGCAAACACGGACACGATCCAGTCTTCATCGCTGGACTGGTGACCCTTCTTCCTTACCTGAAAGGAAGTGCAAAGTGCACATGTGTTACGGGAATACATTCATACTTAATTTTAGGTGAAAAAAGCTGGTAATAAATTGCATGGAATCTATGAGGCCATCTTTGTAAAGATATACACACTGGAACATACTTGCAGGGCAGCGAGATCTGGGGTTGCTCACTTTACTTTTTTGTTGTTGGTCTGTACTTTCTACTTTTTTGTAATGATAAGGCCTTATATGGAGCATTAAATTTCATTTTGTTCATTTTGCAACTTTCATGTCTTGGAGTCTTGGGGGTACAATGAGGAGTCCTAACGCCAGGTTAGGAATCAGTACTGAAGGACCAGTTCCTGGTCACCCGAAGGCTGATTTTCATTTCCTTGGAAGATAAAATTTCTTCCAGCACCTTCACGAGTGGAATGCAGCCTCCCTGGCTGGCCTTTGCTGGGTTCCTCCCCCCGGCAGTCCTCCAGGGCCCCAGCTGGTTCCCCTGGCCCACTGCACCTGCAGAGCCCTGCCCCCCACCCGCTCCTCCTCACGCAGCCTGCATCTCCTCGCAAGTGGGCTCCCACATCTTCCCCCTAAGACTCCCCGACAGATACCACCTCTTTCTGAATTCTGGCTGGAGCAACGAAATAAAAGCACACCAGCTACCACGTGCCGTATTCCATCAAACATTCTATTTGACATAAAAAGCACTCTTGCTTTGATATTCCCCTCCAGGCTGCCCTGCGAAGGAGGTGAAGTCAGGGACCACTCCTCAGCTGTCTGCGCTCCCCAGCACCGGCCTAGCCTGCACACAGTAGGTGCTCCGTAAATGTGAGTGTCCACGCTTTGAAATACGGTTGCAACAACCCTGGAGGTACTGTCATTTTAGGGGATGTGTTGCCTACTTTTTAAACTTTATGTTATGAAAAATTTCAAATATACTCAAAAGAAGAGAGAGCAGCCTAATAACCCACCTCTGTCACCTGCCTCCAATCAGTACCGACCTTTTGTCCACTTTATGCCATCTACGTGCCACTCTCTTTTCTTTTGCAAGACTATTTCTGTGCCAGTCCCGGATATAACATTTCACCTGTAAATACTTCACTATGTATCTTTAAATGAAAACACAGCTGCGGGATAATACCTACCCCGGCTGTCCCTGGTAATCCCGTATTTATGAAGACCCGTAAGCTTGGAGAAGAGGAGGGCATGCAGGCAGGGACGGGCCACTGTGAGGCCGAGAGTCAGGCCAGCAGGTGGGTCACGCGGCCCCCGCTCCACTGCTGGGTCAGCGGGTGGCTTCGGCTAACCTGTGGGAATTCTGGGCCTCGGTTACCCCATTTTTAACATGAGAGGTCTGGTGTACTTGCCTGAGGCAGAGGAATGAGGCAGCTACTTTGGGGGGTTGGGCCAGTGTTCTTGGCAGCTGGGGGGCCCCCCCGCCAGGAGCCGTGCAAGGAGGGAGGTCCTACCGAAATTGGCTTTGTGGCTGCGGCCGCACCTGCTGAGAGCGGAGGCCGTGTCCTGAGCTGACCGGTGCCTACAGAGTGAGGCAGGGTTTGAATGAGAGGCTCGGCCATCCTGCCGCGTGGGGGCCCCTGGACAAGAAGGCTGTACAGCCGTGTTTCCTAATCTATTCCTGTATCCGACAGCCCTGACTGAAGCATTGCCATGGCAACGGGAGAAAGGAAACCAAGGGGTTCAGGAATGCAGTGTGTAAGGCACACCTAAACAGCAGTAAGGGACATCTTCACCGCGTTATGGAGCCTCTGTTGTTGAAGGGATGTGGACGCAGTCTTTTCCTTCCCCTTCAAGAGTGCTGTTGGCCTAGAACTAGATGAAGGAGCCCCGAGGGATGATCGGAGGAGTGGAGGCGAGGAGGGAAGTGCAAGCCGCAGAACCTGGGCTGGCGCTCCCTGGGGGCGGGCTCTGACGCTCGCTGCCTGCTTGTCCACCCGGCTGGGTCCTGGGCCACCGTGCTCGTGCTGGACGCGCAGGTGCTGTCAGAGGGGCCGCGGGCGCTGCAGGCTGAGGCTGAGAGCACCCACACGCCGCCTCCGCAGCCTGCCCGGCGCGCACCTGGCCCGAACCTTCCCGATGCTCTGGTGTGGGGGGCATGCTCGCGGGCGGGGACGCACTGTACACCCCACGCACCAGGGGATGGGTGCGGACCTGGGCTGTGCTGGGACCCCGCGGGGCTTGGGTGCGGGGAACCGGGCACACAGCGCGTGCAGGTGTGCGCAGCGTGCCGGGCTTGGGCGCTCCCCGCCGTGCCCGCAGTAATGGTGACGATGATGACTGCACTCATTTCTGCTACACCCTGAGCGTGCGGCAGGCATCGTTCCGTGCGGCCTGTGTGTCTTACCACCACAGCCCACCCTACCCAGCACCCTTGGGGTGGTGGTCCCCTCCGTGGGGACGCGGCCTCCCAGAAGCAGCCTGCAGATGGGGCTTGCTGTGCCTCCGTGCACACCCCCCACACCCCACACCCCACACACATACGCACACGCCCCCACGTGCGTACACGCATGCACCCCCCACACGTGCATACAGACACACACCCCCACACATGCATACACATAGGTGCAAACATACATAAATACACACGCACACACCCACATGCACACATGTACACGGGCACACATGCACACGGGCACACATGCACACGGGCACACATGCACACACCCCACACATGCACACATACACAGACACACACGTGTACACACACGTACATACATACACACCACACACATATACACATACCACACACACAGACACCACAGACGTACCCCTCAGACACGTAATACACACACACACAGACCACACTCAGACACACATACACAGACATATCACAGAGCACACACTCCTATATATACACACACGGCAAACCACGTGCACACACCACACACATAGCCCAGAGACCCCCCCACACATATCATACCACACACAGACTGTAACATGCATACACGCTCATATTTAATTCACATGTTCATTTATTTGGCAAGTATTCATTGAACACCTGCTATGTGACACTGTAAGCACGGAGGACACAGGTGTGGGAAAGGCACGGAACACCCTTGCTCTGCGGAACTTACATTCTGGTTTGCCTGCCCGGCAAATCTGGCTTTGCAGAGACTTCTGGTTTTCAGGGAAGAACTGGGGCATTTGCACAGGACAAGGCACCAGGCAGCCAGGGCGCTATAGTTCTCAGTCTTCTCCAGACCATCTGAGGTGGCGTGGACGAGGGGCCTGCAGCTGCCTGTGTCACGTCCTCCCTGCTGACTGCATGGCCAGCCGGCTGCTGTGGGGATGGGGGCTGTCACCCAGGGGGCTTCCCTGGACGTTCTCCGAGGATCTTCCCACCTCACGGTGCATGTCCCCCTACTCCCTCTGTATGCACGTACCGTTGGGCCTCCAGGAAGCTTAAACAAGACTCCCCCCAGGTGGCACTGCTGCTAAGTGGGCGACAGAAGCCCACCTAACTCCAAATCCAGCAGTCGGTTATGAATCAGTGCCGAACGTCATGTCCAGGTAACGGGCTGAGAGCCTCCTGCCTCCTTTCAGAGCCATCTGACTCCACAGGTGGCTTCCATCAGCCTGATGGCCCCCAAGCCAGAGCACTTGACCTCCCTCCAAGGCGGGAGGAAGAAAGAGGGCAATGCTGTTCAGCACCTGGCAGCCTCCCTCCTGTCTGCTGGCGGCGTGGCTCTTACCTCCAGGACCAGCAGTGCCTGCCGAGCATCTTTTCATCTGCTCACAGGCTGTTCGAGTCTCTTATTTGGAGATATGCTTATTCAAAACCTTTGCGTCTGTCTGTTTGGGTTATTTGTGTTTTGTTGTTGAATTGTGGACACTATATACTCTGGAAACTAGATCCTTATCGGTTGTGTGATTTGCAAATACCTCCTCCCGTCCCGCAGCGTAACTTTCTGTGCTCTCAAGTGTCTTTCACAGCATGTAAGTTCTTAATTTTGATCGGGTCTAATTTATCTGTTTTCCCTTTTGTTGCTTATGCTTCTAGTGTCACAGCCAAGGACCGTCACCAAATCCAGGGTCATGGGGATTTACCCCTGTGCTTTCTTGTAAGAATTTTGCAGTTTTGGCTCTTAGGTTTTATACTTAGCTTTTTACCCAATAATTTAACATAGCTCTTCACACTGACGTGGGGGACCCCTGTCCTTACTCGCCCTGTGCTGCTGTGTTGGCCTCTGCAAGATTTGAGTAAAGTGAACTTGGGAAAGTTGGGCCGTGACAGAGGCTGTCTGAGATACCTTTATGATAGTGTGGCTTCCCGTTCCCAAGGCACAGAGCATCCCCTGGGGCTGTGTTCATCCCACACGGCCCTGCCTTTAGGCTCACGGACCACAGAACGTCAGGGGAGGCTGCACCAGGCTGGGTCCTCGTGGGCCATGCACTGGGGTCACATGGCTCCTGTCTCCCTGCTTCTGGACTCCACTCCATTCCCTCCTAGTCTGCTCACTTTCCCTGTGAGGTGCAAACGTTCTTCTTCTGCCCGTGGTTTTCAGAGGAGCCCGTCTCCTGGCCAGACAGGCTCCAGAGCCCCTTCCTGAATAGTGCTTGATGACCCTGCCCTGGAAGATAGGACCTAAGAACGGGGCCCGGCTGCTTCTCCCAGGCCTCGGATCACCTCCTCTCTGATACCTTTCCGGAGCCCTTCCCAAGCAGAGCTGCCCTCTCTCTCAGTCTCTGTGTCTCTGCATCTCTCTCTCTCTCAGTGTCTCTGCATCTCTCTCTCTCAGTCTCTCTGTGTCTCTGCATCTCTCTCTCTGTCTCTCTGTGTCTCTGCATCTCTCTCTCTCTCAGTCTCTCTGTGTCTCTGCATCTCTCTCTCTCTCAGTGTCTCTGCATCTCTCTCTCTCTCTCAGTCTCTCTGTGTCTCTGCATCTCTCTCTCTCTCAGTCTCTCTGTGTCTCTGTCCTTTTCTCCCCCCTTTCTTCGGACCCTCCCAATGCCGTCTCCATGCCCCCTCCCCCTGCTGGGGACACCTGGCTGGACTGAGCGTGTTTCTGTTCCTGGACCATAGGCTCCTTGCGGGCAGGGACAGGGTCCTGCATCTTCAGAGCCTAGGAAGGGCCTGGCACACCATCAGTGCTCAGTAAATGCTGGGTAATGAATCGAGGAGGCCCCAGTGGCGCCTTGGGAGCATACGTGTGTTTTTGTTCTAAACCGAGGAGACTCCGGAGGCAGGGCAGGTGTGGTGGAGTCCTGTGGGGTGGCCTGTTTCCCGAGAGCACGACTATGAGGGGAGCTCCGCAGATGAGGTTTCCGGAAGCATCCGCAGAGTCACTCCTGCAGCTTTCCCTTCCCGTGACTGGAGAAGGAGAAGAGTGTGGCTGTCTCTGCCCTGCTGCGTGCTGGAGCCACCAAGTCTGTGTGGGCATGAGAGCATCTTCGTCTGTTCTGATCAAGCTGCTTGGGGCTTCTCTTGGAGGCGCGGCACGTGTGGGCCCATCGTGCCCCGTTTCTAACCGTGCGCCCCGGGGTTGGAGCTGGTGCCAGGGGCGGACAGTTCAGCCTGACCCCCTGGAGGGGAAGGGGTCCTGCCTTGGCTTCTGCTCTGCAGGACTGTGCTGGCAACGAGGTGGCCACGGTGGTCTGGCCACGGAGCACGGGGAGGTCCACACCAGTGATTCTGCTCACTCCCAGGGCTGTGGATGCCTGGGGATTCAGCAAGTTCTCTTGGACCAGCCAATTTTCTGGGATTTGTAGTTGAAGAATGGAAAACCAAGTGAGGGCAGAAGTGTGACCCTCACAGGATCGGGACCAGGTGGGGTCCAGGGGGCATCTGGCGCTCAGCAGTGGACTCCGTTCTCCTGTAAGGCCTTAGCGTCCTTCAGGAGAGCATCTCAGACTTCCTGCTGCTGATGGGTGTGTGAGCTGTGGAAGAACCCATTGAAGAAAGGAAACGAGAGCCCGGCATTTTACCCCAGGTGATGACGTGCTGGTGAGTAAATGAGCGAGCCGTCTCGCTAGAATCCGGCTTTAAACCAAACGCTCCCTTCCATCCACAGGCAGGGTGCCTCCTCCTGGAGCCTCCCTGCCCCCAGCAGCTGCTCCTCATCCCACCTGCTCTCCGGTGTCTGTGCAGAGAAGGGACGAGAAGACTTCCACCACCAGAGGGCCGGTCAGCTGGTTCCGCCTCCGCACGAAAACCAGAGTGTCACTTTGCAGCACCGCTGATCAGACGCTCGAACGTGAGACCGGAAACTGGGACCCCCGGACGAAAACCGGGGTGAGCACCTTGACATCAGTCTTGGGGATGATGTTTTGAACCTGACACCAAAAACAAAGGCAACAAAGGCAAAAATAAACAAGTGGGACTACATCAAACCAGAAAGCTCCCAGTCAGCAAAGGAAACTGCCCACAACCGTGAAAGGCAACCTACAAGATGGGAGACAGTATCTGCAAACCATCTCTCGGTTTAGAGGTTACTACCCAAAACACACAAGAAACGCATACAGGTCAAGAGCATAAAGAACAAAACCAACCAACCAACAAATACAAATTCAAGATCGAGTGGAGGACCCGAGCAGACGTTTCTCCAAAGACACACAGGCGGCCAACACGCTCGTGAGAAGATGCTCGGCATCACTCGGCGTCCGGGTAAAGCAAGTCAGAGCCACGATGAGACACCACCTGACACGGGTCAGGACGGCCAGTGTCATGGAGACGAGAGCTGACCGGTGCTGGTGAGGGTGCTCGTGGGATGGCAGGGGCTGCCAGTGTGATCTGGAAATCCCACTTCTGGGTATTTATCCAAAGGAAATGGGGCCGTTGTCTCCAGGAGATATTGTGCTACTCAGCCTTAAAAAGGAAGGAATTCCTGGGGTGCCTGACTGGCTCAGTGGGTCAAGCATCAGACTCTTGATTTCAGCTCAGATCATGATCTCGGGGTCCTGGGATCCAGCCCTGTGTTGAGCTCCATGCTCAGTGGGGAGCCTGCTTCTCCGTTCCCGCTGCCCCTCCCCTGCTCTCTTTCTCTCTCTCTCTCAAATAAATAAATCTTAAAAAAAAGGAATTCCTGTCATTTGCCACAACATGGGTGAAACTGGAGGGCATTCTTCTCCTTCTCCTTCTTCTTTAAAGATTTGATTTGTTTATTTGAGAGAGAGAGAGCTGAGCCAAAGGCAGACGGCTCACCGACTGAGCCACCCAGGCGCCCCGGAGGGCGTTGTTCTAAGTGAAATAAATCAGACTCAAAAAGGGCAAGTAGCGCTTGTTATTACTCATTCACGGAATCTGAAAACCGTTGAATTCATAGAAACAGAGAGTAGGAAAGTGGTTTCCAGGGGGTGTGTGTGTGTGTGTGGGAAATAGGAAGGGATTGGTAAGAGGGTGTGAACATGCCATTGTAAGATGAAGGAGGTCCGAGGGTCTCACGTGTACCACGGGGAGTATAGTTGCTGACACGTTGGGGGCAGTGTGAGAGGATGGACGTGTGCCTTATCCTGATGGCAAGACTCCTTTTGCGCTGGGCACGCACGTCAGATCACCACACTGTTCGCTTCCAGCATCGTAGTCCCCCTGCACTCTCGTGAGTTCTGTTCCATGGTCTGGCGGTGAACGTACGTTAAAAGCCAAAGTCAGCAAAGAGGACATTGTGTATTTTTTTCTAAGTTGTTTTTTAAAAATTTTATTTATTTATTTGAGAGAGAGAGAGAGACAGAGATAGCAACAGAGACACGGGTGGGGAGGAGAGGGAGAAGCAGATTCCTTGATGAGTGGAGAGTCTGACGCGGGCTTGATCCCGGGACCCCAAGACCATGACCTGAGCTGAAGGCAGATGCTTCACCGACTGAGCCACCCAGGCTCCCCTCTAATTGTTTATGACAAAAGACCTTTGTTATAACAAAAGACCTTTAGGCGGCGCGGCGCTAAGAAACACCTTCTCGCCTCCCTCTGCCTCCTGCCCTCAAGGCTTTTCCTTGGCACAGTGACCAAGTGCAGGGGGTGGGGGTGTGACGATGATGGAGACGCAGACAGTGCAAGGACGTCTGTGTTCTCCTCGGTGAACGTTGGTGTGCCCCGCACAGTTACTCTCACAGGGACTCCAGCTCCCTGACCTTCTCAGCGGGGTGGGAGCGTGAAGCCCCGGTGCCCTGAGCTCCCTGGCTTGTCCTGACTGAACGTCTCCCCTGCACCCATAGCACCGACTTGCACCATCCCCAGGCCAGTTGGGAGGACGGTCGTCCAGGCGTGTTCTGGGTGCTTCATCTTCCTGTGGAGCCCTGCCTGAGAAAGGACGCAGTGGATATTTAAAAACTGGATTTAGGAGGGGGCGTCTGGCCAGGTGGAGCGTGCGGCTCTGGTCCCCAGGGTTGTGGGTTCGAGCCCACGTGGGATGTAGAGATGACTTAAAAGATAGTTAAAATCTTTTTAAAAAACACTAAAAAGATGGGATGTGGGGAGGGCTTGGCGTGGACACACCGCCAATGCGCCAGCCCGTGCCACAATGGGCCCATCTTTGTTCTCACCACTGGGGGTCTCAGACTCCAAATTTCTTAAAAAATGTCTTGGTGAAGTAAGAATAAAGCTAATTCCTTAGGTTTTTAAAAAATCCTCACATTGTTATGATTTCAGACCTATAATCTGCTCTTTCACAAATCTCTCAGTCGAATAAAGCCCCGTCCCTTCTCTGTAGAACGGAATGCTCTTTGTTCGCGACTCAGAAGCGCTTAGCCGCTCTGCGAGAAGCTGCTGGAGGCAGACGGGGCAGCGCACGGGCTCACGTGCTTTTGCAACATGAGAGCACGAACGGTCACGAAGGAAAATCCCCACAGGAGGATGTCAAGGCATTAAAAAAAATCTCAGGTGCCAACATGGGGGATTACCAGCGTGTTTTAGATTCAAGTTCATTTTCATAATGGGCTTCATTTTCCTTGGATTCTGCGGGGTTTTGGCCTCTGCCACGAGGAATAAGCTCTCATCCCGCTAAATTAGGATTGGCCCTTTGTAGTCCTTGTCTTTGGGGAAGAGTAAATTGTTTGAGAAGGTGCCGGAGTGACCTTGTGCTCTGTGTTAATCAGGAGCCATCCATGCAGCTCTTCTGAACGTCAGCCTTTCGTCTGGGCTTGTCTTTCTCCCGGCCGTGGGTTGTCACGGGGGGAGGACATGCTTTGGAGACAGAAACCCAGATTTGCATCAGGTGTCTGCCACGTACTTCACTTTGCCATGCCTCAGTTTCCCTTTCTGTACAACGTGGCTCAGTTTACCTGCCTCACTGGATCCTCATGTGGGTGAATGGGACAGTTGAGCCTGCCTTAGAATGTGGCTGTGGGGGCCCCCCCGCGCCCCCCGGCCTCACAGCTCGGGGCAGGATGGCCTTGCCACCAGCCTGGGCAGGAGCAGGAGGGGCTGGGCACTCTGCCTGCTCCCGGCAGGACTTGCTCGCTGTTGACCTCACCGCCACAGTCTCTCTGGCGGACTGCCGAGTGACCCTGTCACTTCCTCCCACCTGGTTCATTTTGTTCTGCACGAAACACTAGCACGGCCAGGTCACGCTCACCTGGACTAGCGGCCCCGAGGGTCTCCACACCTCCTGACCTCACCTCCCGTCCCCCGCCAGCAACAGGCAAAGAAAAGAGGTACTCTCCTGGCAGGAGGGACGGGCCTGACTCTCCCACAGTGAAGGTGCTGCCGTGGGGGGCTGAGAAAGAGTACGCGGACTTGGGGCGCCCACCCGGCGTTTCAGTGCCCAGGGTAGAAGTGCGTCTGCAGCTGCGTGGGAAGACCTGCGAAGGCAAGGGCATGCACCCCTTGGGCACCTGCTGGTGTGATGACACCGCCCCCACCCCCCGGTGTCAGAGGGGGCCCAGCACGCACGTGAGCACCTAGGAGGACCCGCGTGGGGAGCCCAACTCGCTGGGGTGGCGGCTATAGGGCGCACTTCTGCCCCTTGTCCTTGTGATACACAATTCTGTGACATTCGTCGGGGGTCCCGGTGGAACCCCGCCTGACCACCTGTCATAGCGACTCCAGCGCCACGCCCTTAAACGGCTCCTCCCCTGCCCCCCCGCCCCCCGCCGATCCCCGGCGACCAGGACTGCTTCCCACGTGAATGATCCCGCAGACTTGGCTCGGCGAGCCCAGTGACGTCCAAGTGATGCCCGAGGTTGGTTTTACAGGATTGGCGCTGTTTCTCAGATTAGAAGTGTAGGGTGGAAGGAGGCAGAGAGGGAAATGTGAGGTGAGAGAAGGAAGAGGGACTTTGAAGCCTGGAGCATCACGCAGGGGCTGGGAGGCAGGGGAGCAGGTCATTCGGCTGCTCTTCGTGCGCAGTGGGGCTGTAGCCGTTAGTGGTAGACAAGGCCATGCGACCAGTGCCTCCTGCATCGTGACGGAGACGCGAGACTTTATCCCCGGGTTGGGGGTGACGATCCACACACCAAATCCAGCCCAACACACGTTCCTGTAAATCAAGTTTTATTGGCACACGGGGTGCTGGTCTCACCCTGCCGCAGCAGAGCCGGGAGGCTGCAAAGGGGACCTCACTCCACACAATCAGAAGTTCCTCTCGGCCCCCTACAGCATGAGTTTGCCATCGGCCCTTTGGGGAGAAGCAGAGCCAATGGGGGGCAGTAAGCAGGGGTGACAAGATTGGATAATTTCCTAGAAAGGTCACTTTGTCGGGCAGGGTCAGATGAGGAAGGGAGTGGCCTGGCCGAGGACGTTCAGAGCTGCGTGCTGTGGCCGGAGGTGGTGGGTGGTCAGGATGGAACGAGGACAGTGCCCGTGGGGCTGGACAGGAGAGCGTGGCCCTGGGTCACATGGAGGAAGAAGGGCCGGCGAGGGGGACCGTGAGGGCAGCACGTGCACACGCACCCCACGGTGGTCCACACGGCGGGGTGTTGCCACGGCAGGGCTGACTTCTCCCAGGGTCACCAGCTCACTGCCTGACCAGCGGCTGTCGTCACGGGGGAACTTGAAGCTCAGGGCCCTTTCCTGGCTCAGCAGTGAACTGACTTGCCCCCGTGTGTTACCACATAGGACGCGTGGTGGGGAGGACTACGTGAGCGTGGCCCCGGTTGCGGAGGGCCGGGAGTGCCACGTATGTTGTGGTGTGGGTGGGGGAGGCGCTCCCGTCAGCAGGGGGAGGCCGCGTAACAGGCGGGAATGGCGCTGCATTTCTGCACCCGTCTGCAGAAGCCGCGGGAGCCTGGCTGGTGTTCCCGTGGAGCGCGCGCTCCTGATAACGTCGTCCTTTATTTCTTGCTTGGTCCTAGGGATGCCTCTTGTAAGTGAGGAGCTGGGAGGAAAGGCGCCCGTAAATCCCATTCAGGACCCTTGTCCGCTTTGTTCTGTCTCAGTCGTGCTTGCGAGCAACGGTGTAAACTTCCGTCTGCCTTTTTCTCAGCCCGTAAACGTGCGCTTCTGCGTGTCCGTCTTCCTCCTCCGCACTCGTGTGTGTTTCCAGCTCCTGTTAGGCCTCCGTTACCTGGGGCTGTTCATCATTTGATGACATTTTAGAAAGCAGCGTGGCTTGTTGGCTGCCTTCTCTTTGACCAAACTCTAAGCCAAGTTTACCTTCTTACTCTGCGCATAAAGCTTTATGAGGGCAGTTATAGATGGAATTCCTAAATTTAAGACAGAGAAAAGTCCTTATAACTATTTTGGAATTCTTCAGTTAATTTGTAATATCACAGAAGTCACTCTGTATATCATACTAGATCATTTGAGTTTGAAAGTTTAAAAAAACCACAATTAGAATATACCTCTTTATTTTTATGGCAGCATAATTACTTGATGTGACTAAAGCTTCTGAGGCATTAACTATTTTTCTATTAGAAAAAGTACGCTCTGACCTTCTGGCTTGTGCGTGGTAACTGCGGGGCCCTAGTCCCCCAGGCCTTAGAGTGAGGCTCCAGGTGGAGCGGCTTTGGTCGTATGCCCGCTCTCCTCCTGGGGAAGCCTGTCTACTGTGGGCTCCTGTGTCTGAGCTCAGTCTTGCGTCCTGTCCCCTCTCTGCCGTCCCCCTCCTTGGGGGATACCTTTTGTTCCCAGGGCTGCGGGATCCAGACTGATGGTCCCCACGTGTCTGTCTGCCCTGACTCTCCCCTGAGCTGCCTGCTTCGAGGGCTCCTCACCTGGTGTCTAGAACGCATCTGAAAACCCCACTCAGATGCTTCCCTGCTGCTTTCCACATCCTGGTTGGCGGCACCACGGGCCGCCAGATCAGAGCGCGGAAACATGAGAACCACCCTGTTGTCCCCCTTTTCTCTCAGCTCCACTTGGTCTCTCTCGGTCCTGCTGGCCCGACCCGACCAGCCGTCTGCTTACGAACCACCCTTGCTGTTGACCACCCTTCGCTGGAGCGCTGGGCCCTGTGATAGTCCTGCCTGCTTTCCCTCTGTACTTACGGCTTGTGCTTCATGCAGGAACCACAATTATCTCCTTAAAATGTAAATTACTTCCCATCACTGCCCCTCGTAAAACCCTCTTAATAGTCTCTCTCACACTTGGAACAAAATCCAAAATCCTTACCCTGATCTGTAAGGCCTCACGTGGCCTGGTAGGGGTTTTTCCTTAAAATTCCCTGGATGGCCAGAGCTCATCCTTTGTGCACTAAAAATTCCCACTGTCCTTGTCATTATTATATTGCTTTAGTTCAGATGTTAGTTGCTATGTTAAGAGGATAAAGCACATGTTTACATATTTTAATTAATAAATTATGCTACTGGTATGGCCCTTACATATTTAAACGATTCTAATGGGTCTTCTTGAAATATCATTAAAGAAAGTATGTCCTTGACATCCATCTCAGGAACAGGGACGTGTGGGAAATTCTCTGCATTGTAGCTCTTGTGTTCTTGGCCGGTTGGAGTGATCAGGGGAAGCGTCACCCTCATCCTGTTTCTGTCCTCCCCGAGCGGGCACCCCACAGGCTTCTTTTCCTTCCTTCTGAAGTCCTTTGCTTTTCATGTAAGCTTCAGAGTAATCTTGTCTACACATACACGAGTTTTGGTGGGCATTGCGTTAATCCATATGTTGGTCTGGGGGCGACCGGCATCTTTGCTGTGTCATACCTGGCGATCCGTGATCGTGGTGCATCTCCCGTTATGTTGATTTCTCTGATTGCTTTCTTCAGTATTTTGTGGCTGTCAGCACACAAGTCCTGTACAGGTTTTGTTAGATCTCCACCTAAGCATTTCACCTGGAAAGTAATTGTACGTAGTACTGCGTTTTACTCTCCGTAGCTCTTCATGGCTGGTGTGTAGAAATACAGTGGATTTCTGTTCATTGATCCCGTCTCCTGGGAACTTCCCCAATTCACTTTTTAGTTCTAGAGCTTTTTGTAGATTTCTTGGGACTCTGTGCAGATAGTCATGCCATCCACAAGTAGAAACCATTTTATTCTTTCCTTTCTGGTTCGTATGCTTTCGTTCCCTTTTCTCGCCTCGTTGCATTGGCCTGATTTCCCAGCACTGTTTTGAGTCAGAGCGGTGAGAACAGACATCTTTGCCTTGTTCCCAAAGTGACAAGTGAGGCGTTCAGCCCTTCACCAGTGAGTATGAAGTTAGCTTTGGCTGTTGGTAGATGTTGATAATTAAGTTGAGGAAGTTCCCTTCTATTCTTACTTTTCTGAGAGTTTTTATCATGAATGGGTGCAGTCTTTTTCAAATGCTTTTTGTACATTGATTGATATGACCATGTGATTTTTATCCTTTAGCATGACAATATGGTGGATTACATTGGTTTTTTGTTTTCTTTCTTTTTTTTTTTTAACTGACAGACTTTTTGCATCTTTATTATTGAGCTTTGAATTCACTCTTGTGTTTGGTGCACAGGTATTCTTGTTTTTTACTTAATTTTTTGGAAGAGTTTTAAAATTTATTTTAGAGAAGGAGTGGGAGAAACTGATGGAGAGGAACAAGCAGTGTCCTCACTGAGTGTGGAGCCCAGCGTGGGTCTCAATCTTACAACCCCAAGATCATGACCTCAGCCGAAATCAAGAGTCAGACACTCAACTGACTGAGCCCCCCAGGCGCCTCTTTTACTAAGTTTTCAAATTCAAAAACTAGGGATGTACTGTATGGTGACTAACATAACATTAAAAACTTATTATAAAAAACAAAACAAAACAAAAAAACAAAATCAGATTCAATTCCAGTATAGTTACATACGGTGTTGTATCCGTTTTAGGTGTACAAGAGACTGATTCGGTAATTCCGTACATGACTCAGTGCTCCCTTGGTGAGGGTGCTCTTAATCCCCATCACCTCGTTCACCTGTCCCCTCACCCACCTCTCCTCTGGTAATTGGCAGAAGACATGAACACACATTTCTTCAAAGCAAGACAGGCAGATGGCCCACATCGAGTGACTTTTGAATATTGAACCAGCCTTGCATTCTGGAAATAAATTGTAGTTGGTCATGGGACATCATTGTTTTCCTATTGTGCTGAACTCTGTCCCTTTGCTGAGGCTTTCTATTTTTCTCTTTGTTTCTAGTGTAGCTGTACTTGTGGTTACATTTTTATCATGGTTGTTTTAAAATCCTCGTTAGATAATTCTAATATGTTGGTCATACTGGTTTTGGTGTCTGCCCATTGTGTCTCTTCATTCAGGCTGAGATATTCTTGGCGTTCAGTATGACTGGAACCTGGACGACTAGACTATCATGGTGCGGTACTGGATCTTGTTTAAGTCTCTGTTTCTGCGTGCTGTGATGGGAAGAGGGAAGTGCCGCCTCATTCCTGCCAAGTGGGGGGAAGAGTGCAGGTTGTCCACTTGGCCTCCACGACACTGAGGTGGGGCAGCCTTGTGGTGCTGCTGGGCAGAGGTGGGAGTGTGACTCCCCAGTGGGCCCATTGATTCCTCTGGTCTTGCAGTTTCAGGACTGCTCCCCACATGGCCTCCACTGACACCGTGATTGGGTGACGGTGAATGTCCTGACTGGGGTCACCACAACAACCCTAGGGAAGCCTTTGTCCTGTTCTGCCTGCATCCATCCCAGGACCCATAGCATTTTTTGCAAATAGCTTTGGGAGACCTGGGGGACCATGCCATACACACCTGCTGGGCACGTCCCTGGTGAAGTCAGTCTATCGGCAAGTACCTTGGGTCTGTGCCCTGTGGAGAGCATGGCCTACAGTAGTTGGACGCCAGGGTTCCAATCCCAGCTCTGACATTCTTGGTAGTGGGACCTTGAGCACGTTGCTAACCCTCAATATTTCAGTGACTTGTTCCGTAGGTGGGGGCGGTAATAAGGTTATAGGGGAGTTACATGAGCTAATAATGCATAAACCGCTTAGAAGAGTACCTGGCGCATAGAATGCAGTACATGAGTGTTCATGGTTGCTGTTGCTATCAGTGCCACCCAGTTAGGTGACCTGGGACATCGCCATCTGACCCTCCTCCCCTGGGGCTCTCTGTGGTCATCTGGCCACTCACGACCAGTGCAAAGCCTGCCAGTGCCTGCCATGGTGGCCGGGACGTGTCCAGGCTGAGGACTAGGATCCTACGTGTGAACAAGGACCGCGGCAAGGAGTGCGGACGGTGGTTCTTATGACAGCAGACAGCTGTGCCTGCCGGGGTGGCTGAGCCCTTGCGGATGTCACTGTGCACTCCGGGGCCAAGCCCGCCCAAAGCGCTGGTTCTTTGCCCCAGGCAACCCCAACCACTCTGCCTGTTTGTGGGGGTGGGCTCCGCCGTCCCACGAGGTTGTTACTCTATTTCCCACATTCTTCCAGCAACTGTCCGAAGTCCTGAGTGTCTAACTCAGCTTCTCCCTCCAGAAGGAGCGGCTTCCATGGTTCACACAGAGTTGGGTTTCTTGGAAGTGGTTCCTCCATCGTCTGTCCCCCACATTTTCCTCATGTCCTTTGCTCCTGCCTCCAAGGATGAGGGTTCACCCCACCAGGGCTCTGGAAGTGTCTAGACCTCATGAATTCAGGGCAGTGTTAGATTCTGGGGCTCCCAGAGCAAATGACCACAAGCTGGGCTGCTTACCACGAGTGCACATGCTCACAGCTCTGGAGGCTGGAAGTTGGAGGCCAAAGTGCCAGCAGGGCCGGTTCCTTCTGAGACCTTGGGGGAGCGTGAGGGAGAGTGTCCCAGCCTCTGAAGATTCTGGGGGTTTGCTAGCGACCCTCGGTGTTCCTTCGTTTCTGGAAGCATCATGGTGTCCCTCCAGGCTCTGCCCTCATCGGCACGCGGTGCTCCTCCTGTGTGTCTCTGCATCCAAATGTCCTTCTTCTTGGAAGGATGCCTTTTGACTGGATTAAGGGCCACCCTACTCCAGGACACGTGCAAAGACCTTATGGTCACATGCACGAGTGCCTGGGGTTAAGACTTTGTCAGCTTCTTGGGGGACCCCTTTCAATCCACAACTAGGGGTAACAGTGATGTCCAAGCGGGGACCTCTGCTGAGTCAGAAATGTCACTCCAGGGGCGCCTGGGTAGCGCAGTCGTTAAGCATCTGCCTTCAGCTCAGGGCATGATCCTGGCATTCCGGGATCGAGTCCCACACCGGGCTCCTCCGCTGGGAGCCTGCTTTCCCTCTCCCCCTCCCCTGCTGTGTTCCCTCTCTCGCTGGCTGTCTCTCTGTCACATAAATAAATGAAATCTTAAAAAAAAAAAAAAGAAAGAAAAGAAATGCCACTCCAGTAGCTGTGTGCAGAGAGGGCGAATGGGAAGGGCCCTGGGTGTGGGAATACGAGTAGACACTATTAAAATGGTCCCAGAGGGAGACTCAGTTCTGAACCCATGAGCGGGGTTTGGGGCAGATCACGTTGTCTCTTTAAAATTTTGTGTCCCAAATTCAGAGCCTTTTTGTAGCCCCCCCCCCAAGCCACATGTCTGAGCTTTGCACACAGGCCTTCCCTGTGCTCTTCCCTGGTCCACTGGAGGCCGCGCTTATCACACTGTCCATGACGGAGGCCGAGCGGCTGTGCTTCTGGGCTGGCGGGAGCCGAGTTTGTTTATGTAAATTTTGTTTTATTTTAGTCTTTCCAATGACTACCTCGGGGCTTTAGTTCTGAGCCAAGGGCAGGAAAGAAAAGCCTTTATTGCTGAGATGTAGGCATTTGGGATAATACGTGAAGCAAACATGAGCACACACCTAGCGAGCCCTTCCTGAGCCGCTCACCTTCCTCCGTGATTCTCGGAGAAACAGACACTGTTCCCACCTGGGGCAAGTCTGTCAAACGTCTTTTCTCTTTCATTTCCACAGCTTTATTTAGCTTTTGAAAAATTCCTTTAAATGTATTATGTCGTTCTAGTATATGTTTCCTTCTGTTATAATTATTCTGGAGTCCAGGCTGCAGCAAAGGGAAAACATGCAATGGCAATGATGGATTTGTAGGCAATTATTTTCTTACAAATTCTTCTCTTCTGAATACACATGAGTCTTCCCAGATCTCATTATGTGAAGTCGATGGCCAGGAGAAGGCTATGGTCATCAGTAAAAGATTTTCAGTCACAATTGTAAGTGCGTTAAAGTTGAAAAGGGCATTGAAGGTGGTTGAGAAGACCCTGATGCGAGGGTTCGTTGGTTTAGAACGTATTCTGGCCCGACTGTGTCAGAAAAGGCCAGGCCGTGGGGGTGAGGAGAAGAGCAGGACCCCCGTGGATAAAGGCCCTGCCATCTGTCCACATGGGCCACCGATGGCCCGGATGCCCGACCCCGTGACTCCCTGACCCGCTCTGCCACATTCTTCCCGAACCCTCCAGTCCCCTGAGCCCCTGCCTCCAGAAGGAGGGTGTGCCCTCCACCTCTGTCCCCTGCGCCCTCCCGTGTCCTTTGCTCTGCTGCAAAGAAGACTCTTCTTCATGCTCCTTGATCCTGTTCCCTTTCTCTGGTACCCAACGGTTCACACATTTGGAAAAACCATAAACAGTTAGCAGTTTTTGGTCAACATCACTCAGCATGCCAACACATGTCATTGCCAAGTTGTGCCCAGTCCCGAGAGTCCCTCTGGCTCCGAGTCGAGGGGACGATGGAAAGGCCAGTGGGCAGGGGCAGGCCGAGGTCACAGCAGTACAGGAGGTCAGAGGCATCTAGGAGTAAAACACACAAAGCTCTCTGAGCTCGGGCGTGGCGTTCTGACGATTGCGTGCCGGTGGCCTTGCCACAGAGTCTCCTGGGTCAGGACCTCCTGCTCTGCCTGTCCACATTCTCCTTCCTCCTTCACGCATCCCCTTGTGCTGTTTATCTTTCCTCACCTCCCCATCCTTTCCTGTGGCCCTAAAATTCCCCTCGTGTGCCCAGAGATGGCCTGGGAGGACCAGTGGCCCAGACCCACCAGCCTCTAAATCTCTTTATATTGTCAGCTTAGAGGGGGAAGTGAAGGTCTAGCACCGAACAGAAATGGGTGGATGGAAACTAAGAACAGTGGTGTGTATTTTGCACTTGACCCCGAGAGCCCACCATGCACCGCAGAGTCGTTCTGTCTTGGGGGCTGTGCCTGGGCCTGGAGGGAAAGTGTCCATCCCCACACACACTGTCCCATGGGTTCAGCCTCCCCTGACACCGGACCCAAAGAATCCCAGTGAGCCTCCCAGGATCTTCCCTTCGCACCTGCTCAGAGTCATGGCTGCCACCGGGAGTATCAGGAGGGGTGGCATCCGGGCGCAGTGCCTGCTGCTCCTGCCTGGCATCTAGCAGCTGGGCAGCCCTGGAGAGATCCCTGAGTTAGGAGCTCTGCCACTGCCCCCTGAGACCGGTCTTGTGCCTAAAGAGGACCTCCCAGTGGGCAAAGTCACTTCCCTGCCACGTTGTTAGGCTCAGCCTGTGGCTTGCTTGGCTGGTGAAAGGCGAGTGGAACCCCTGTGTGGTCCGCCTGCGGGAGGATCAGGTTTCCTTCAGTGCTGAGACCTGCCAGCCCCCCGCAGACCCTCCCCGGCCTGGGTCTCCTCACGGGAAGTCGGCGGCTGCCGCTGGCATGTCCAGTGAACGCTCAGTGAGCGTCCCCACGCCACGGAGACTGGGGTCGTTCAGCGCTGCCACAAACACTGACTGACACCCTGTCTCTGTCCATGCTGGATTTTGCCAGATTTTAGCCTATCGTATTGAGGCTGTAATTTGCTTTCCCAGATTAGTAATGGAGTCGAGGTTTGGTTTTGTTCTCATTTTTCTGACCCCTTGTGTTTCTGCTTCTGTGACGGGCCTGTCCCTGCCGATTCCCGGTTAGTTGTTGACCTGCAGGAGTACTTCCTGCGTCCAGATGCTGCTTCTCGGTGGCCTGGATGTGTGCGCTACAGAGACCCTGCCCCCCGTTATGCATTGTCTCTTCATTCTCGTTGGGGTGTCTGCAGACAACAGACATTCTTAATTTTAAAGGTTAAGTAGGTCAGTTTTTCTCTCTGGTTTGTGCTTTCTTTACATCTGTTTGTAAGAAACCCTTTCTTATCCTAAAGCCATAATGAAATTCTATATTTTCTTCAACTATGTATACAGTTTTGCTTCTCCCTTAAAGGTAGTTGATGGATCTGGAGCTTACTTTTGCACAGGGCATCCAGTAGGGATCTAAATCTTTTTTTTTTTTTTTTTTTTTTTTGGTAATTATGTGAACAGTCATCCTAGCTCTGTTCACATATTTGCACTGCTGAATGGCCCATTGCTTCCCCGCTGACTCTTCGTGATTTCTGCCATGTATCAAGCTCTCCGTGTGTGTCCCACGGGCCTGGGTTTCCCTCCCGGGGCAGGGGTCTGTGGGTTGGCCCTGGGCCTACACCCCGGTTTACTGGATGACGTGTTCTGCCACTGGCAGGGGCCCCTCTCCCCTGGTTTCACTTACTTCTCTGTGTTCCAAGTTTCTTGGCAATTCTTGGCTCTTTAGTCCTTGTTATAAATTTTAGAATTGGCTCATCAAGTTCTATGAGGATTCCATAGGATTTGAATAGGAACTGCAGTGAACTTCTGCATTAATTTAGAATTAATGCCATGTCTGTCATGTTGACCCTTCTTAAATATGCGCATCTCATCAGAGACAAACAAAGCTGGACACTAATTAAAGTGGACAAGACAGATTTTAATCAGTGACACACTAGCTCCAAAGGGAAGAGTCCAGCATGAGCTGAGCTTGACTTCCAGGTGGCCAGCAGTTTCTCCTACTTGTTTATTTTTGTCATATGTTAGATTTCTGTTCTTTTCTTTTTTTATTTTATCTTTTAAAGATTTTATTTATTTATTTGACAGAGAGAGAGATAGCCAGTGAGAGAGGGAACACAGGCAGGGGGAGTGGGAGAGGAAGAAGCAGGCTCATAGCGGAGGAGCCTGATGTGGGGCTCGATCCCAGAACGCCGGGATCACGCCCTGAGCTGAAGGCAGACGCTTAACGACTATGCCACCCAGGCGCCCCTATTCTTTTCTTTTTTTAAAAAGTTTTTGTTTTACTCCCAGTTAGTCAACATGCAGTGTTGTATTAGTTTCAGGTGTACAGTGCAGTGACGCAGCCCTTCATACATCACCCGCTGCTCCCCACAGCGGGGGCCGCCTTCCCCCCTCACCTGTTTCCCCCTCCCCCGTCCCCCTCCCCTCTGCTGATGTCACTGTGTTCTCTGTAGTGAAGAGTCTGTTTCTTGGTTTGTCTCTCTCCCTCTCTCTTATATCCCTTTGCTCATTTGTTTTGTTTCTTAAATTCCACATATGAGTGAAATCACATGGTTATTTGTCTTTCTCTGACTGACTTATTTCACTCAGCATTATACTCTCTAGCACTATCCATGTTGTTGCAAATGGCAAGAGTTCATTCTTTTTTATGTCTGAGTAATATTCCATTGTGTATATATGTGTATAAATCACATCTTCTTTATCCGTTCATCAGTCCATGGACACTTGGGCTGCTCCTTGGCTGTCGTAGATAGTGCTGCTCCAAACATTGGGGTGCACGCATCCCTTTGAATGAGTGTTTCTGTATCTTTGGGTAAATACCCAGTAGTAGGATTGCTGGATCATAGGGTAGCGCTCTTTTGAACTTTTTGAGGAAACTTCATTCTGTTTTCCAGAGTGGCCACCCTAGTTTGCATTCCCATTCACGGTGTAAGAGGGCTCCCCTTTCTCCACATCCACATCAACACCCGTTGTTTCTTGTGTTGTTGATTTTAGCCATTCTGACAGGTGTGAGATGACATCTTATTGTAGTTTTCATTTGTGTTTCCCTGATGATGAGTGATTTTGGACATCTTTTCAAGTGGCTTTTGGCCCTCTGGCTATCTTCTTGGGAGAAATGTCTGTTCATGTCTTCTGCCCATTTTTAAGTTGGATTATTTATTTTTTGGGTGTTGAGTTTTATAAGTTCTTTATATATTTTGGATACTAACCCTTTCTCAGATATGTCATTTGCAAGTATCTTCTCCCATTCAGTAGGTTTTGTTGATTGTTTTAGTTTTGTTGATTTTAGTTTTAGATTTCATTTTTAGATGTAGTTTTAGTTTTGTTCATTATTTCCTTTGCTGTGCAGAAGCTTTTTTATGTTGTCGTCCCACTGGTTTATTTTTGCTTTTGTTTTCCTTGACTCAGGTGTTGCTATGGCTGATGTCAAAGAGGTTACTGCCTGTGTTCTCCTCTAGGATTTTTACGGTCTCAGAATTCACATTTAGGTCTTTAATACATTTTGAATTTATTTTTGTGTATAGTGTTAGAAAACGGTTCAGTTTCTTTCTTTTGCATGTAGCTGTCCAGTGTTCCCAGAGTCATTTGTTGAAGAGACTGTCCTTTTCCCATTGTGTATTCTTTCCTGCCTTGTGAAAGATTGTTTGACCATACATTTGTGGGTTTGTTTCTAGGTTTTCTGTTCTGTTGTATTGATCTCTGTGTCTATTTTTGTGCCAGTACAATACTGCTTTGATTAGTACAGCTTTGTAATATAACTTGAAATCTGGAGTTGTGAGACCTCCAGCTCTGCTTTTCTTTTTCAAGATTACTTGGCTATTGGGGGCTTTTGTGGTTCCATACATACTTTAGAATTATTTGTTCTAGTTCTGTGAAAAATGCTGTTGGCATTTTGGTAGGGATTGCACTGGATGTGTAGATTGTTCTGAGCACTATAGACATTTGAACAATATTGTTTCTTCTAATCCATGAAAATGGAATGTCTTTTCATTTCTTTGTCTTGTCTTCAATTTCTTTCATCAGTGTTTTATAGTTTTCAGACTACAGGTCTTTCACCTCTTTGGTTAGGATTATTCCTGTATATCTTATTATTTTTGGTGCAAATGTAAATGTGATTTTTTAAAATTTCTATTTCTGCTGCTTCATTATTGATGTATAGAAATGCTAACAGATTTCTATATGTCAGTTTTGTGTCCTGTGACTTTACTGAACTTGTTTGTCAGTTCTAGCAGTTTTTTGGTGGAGACTTTTGGGTTTTCTATGTAGATTATATCATATCATCTGCAAATAGTGAAAGCTTGGCTTTTTCCTTACCAATTTGGATGCCTTTTATTTCTTTTCTTGTCTGATTGCTGAGACTAGGACTTCTGGTACTATGTTGAATAAAAGTGGTAAGAGTGGACATCCCTGTCTTGTTCCTGACCTTAGGGGGAAAGCTGTTAGTTTTTCTCCACTGAGGATGATGTTAGTTGTGGGTTTTTCATACATCCCCTCTATTATGTTATGTTGCCTCTAAATCCACTTTGTTGAGGGTTTTTTTTTATTATGAATGAATGTTGTACTTTGTCAAATGCTTTTTCTGCAACTATTGAAATGATCCTAAGGATTTTATCCTGTCTCTTATTGAGGTGATGTATCACGTTGATTGATTTGCAAATATTGAACCACCCTTACATCCCAGGAATAAATCCCACTTGATTTCAGTGAATGATTTTTTAATGAACTGTTGGATTTGGTTTGCTAGGATTTTACTGAGGATTTTTGCATCCATGTTCATCAGGGATATTGGCCTGTAGTTCTGTTTTTCAGTGGTGTCTTTATCTGGTTTTGGTATCAAGGTAATGCTGACCTCACAGAATGAATTTGGAAGTTTTCCTTCCTCTTCTATTTTCTGGAATAGTTTGAGAAGAATAGATATTAACGCTTCTCTAAATGTTTGGTAGAATTCCCCTGTGAAGCCATCTGGTCCTGGGCTTTTGTCTGTTGGGAGATTTTTGATTATTGATTCTATTTCTTTGCTGGTTATTGGTCTGTTAAAAATTTTCTACTCTTCCTGTTTCAGTTTTGGTAGTTTATATGTTTCTAGGAATTTATCCATTTCTTTTCAGTTGTCAAATTTGTTGGAATACAGTTTTTCATAATATTCTCCTGTAATTTGTGTTTCTCTGCTGTTGGTTGTTAGTTCTCCTCTCTCATTAGTGATTTTATTTATTTGGGATGTTTCTCTTTTTTCCCTTGGTAAGTCTGGCTAGAAATTTATCAATTTTATTGAGCTATTCAAAGAACCAGCTCCCCGTTTCTTTGATCTGTTCTATTGTTCTTGTTTGTTTGTTTGTTTCTATATGATTTATTTCTGCTCTGATTTTTATTATTTCCTTCCTTCTGCTGATTCTGGGTTTTGCTTGTTCTTTTTCTACTTCTTTTAGGTGCAGGGTTTTCTGTTTATCTGAAATTTGTCTTGTCTCACGAGTTAGGCCTGCATTGCTATAAACTTCCTTCTTAGAACCTCTTTTTTTTTTAATAATAATTTCTTATTATGTTATGTTAGTCACCATACAGTACATCCTTACTTTTTGATGTAGTGTTCCATGATTCATTATTTGTGGATAACACCCAGCTCTTAGAACCTCTTTTGCTGCATCTGAAAGGTTTTGGACCATCATGTTTTCATTTTCATTTGTTTCCATGTAATTTTTACTTTCTTTTTTGATTTCCTGTTTAACCCATTCATTGTTTAGTAGCATGCTCTTTAACCTCCATGTATTTGTGTTTTTTCCAGACTTTTTCTTGTGGTTGATTTCTAGTTTCATAGCGTTTTGGTCAGAAAAGATGCATGTTATGACTTTGATCTTCTTGAATATGTTGAGACTTGTTTTGTGGCCTAAAATGTGATCTTTCTGGAGAATATCCCGTGTGCACTGAAAAGAATGTGTATTCTGCTGTTTCACAGTGGAATGTTCTGAAATATCTGTTAAGTCCTTCTGGTCCAATATGTCATTCAAACCCATTATTTCCTCATTCATTCTCTGTTTGGATGATCTGTCCATTGATGTAAGTGGGATATTAAAGTCCCCTACTATTATTATATTATTGAATTAGTTCCTTTATGTTTGTTATTAAGTATTTTATATATTTGGGTAATTCCATGATGGATACATAAATACTGAACAATTGTATTTTCTTCTTGGATTGTTCCCTTTATTATCATATAGTGTCTTTTGTCTCCTATTACAGTATTTGTTTTAAAGTCTATTTTGTTCAATTTCAATATTGCCACTCCACGTTTCTTTTGATATCCATTTGATATCCATCTATCCAATAGATGTTTTTGCATCCCTCACTTTCAATCTGTAGGTGTCTTTAGGTCTAAAATGAGTCTCTTGGAGGCAGCGTATAGACGGGTCTTGGGTTTTTTGTCCATTTTGTTATCTAGGTCTTTTGGTTGAAGTGTTTAGTCCATTTACATTCAAAGTAATCATTGATAGATTATGCATTTATTGCCATTTTAGTTCTTGTTTTATGGTTGTTTCTGAATATTTTCTCTGATCTTTTCTTGTCTTTCTCTCTTTCATGGTTTGCTGGTTTCCTTTAGTGATGTATTTGGATTTCTTTCTCTTTATTCTTTGCATATTTTTAGTGGTTTTTGATTTGTGGCTACCATAGCTTTGTATATAACATCTCCTGCATATAACAGTCTATGTTAAGTTGATGCTCATTTAAGTTTGGACTCATTCTTTGCTCCTCTCCTCCGCTCACTTTAGGTATATGGCATCATATTTTATTTTGTGTGTTCCTTGACTGATGTTTTACAGAAATATTCGTTTTTACCACTTTTGTGTTTCCTATCTTTGTACTCTCAATTTTGGTCTCTCCTTTCTACTCAGAGTCTCCTTTAATAATTTCTTGCAGGGCTGGTTTGGTGGTCATAAACTCCTTTAGTTTTTTTTTTTNGTTTTTTTTTTTTTTTTGTCTGGGTAACTCTTCATGTCTCCTTTTATTCTAAATGAGAGCCCTACCGGATAGAGTATTGTTGGCTGCAGATTTCTCCCATTCAGCACTTTGAATATATCATGCCACTCCCTCTGGCTTGCAAAGTTTTTGTTGAAGAATCTCCTGCTGTCCTTATGGGTTTTCCCTTGTAAGTTACTGACTTCTTTTATCTTGCTGCTTTTGAGATTTTTCCCCCCATATCACTATATTTTGCAAATGTAATTACAATATGTCTTGGTGTGGGTCTGCTTTTGTTGGTTTTGATGGACGTTCTCTGTGCTGCCTGGATCTCGATATCTGTTTCCTTCCCCAGATCAGGGAAGTTTTTGGCTATTATTTCTTTAAATAAATTTTCTCCCCCTTTTCACTCACTTCTTCTTTTGGGACTCCTATACTAAAAATGGTATTACCTTTGATGGAGTCACTGAGTTCCCTAAGTTTGTTCTCATTGTGTGCATTTCTTTTTTCCTCTCTTTTGTTCAGCTTGGTTACTTTCCATTACTGTGTCTTCTCCATTACTAATTTGCTCCCTTGCTTCTTCCAGCCTGCTGTTCATTCCATCGAGCATGTTTCTCATTCCATTTATTGAGCCCTTCATCTCTGTTATTCCTCATCTCTATGTTAAGGGTCTCACTCATGTCTTCCAGTCTTCTCAGGTCCAGTGAATATCCTTATGATCACTGCTTTAAAGTCTCTATCAGGCCTGTTACTTATATCTGTTCTGCTCAGATCTCCGGCTATGGCCTTGTCCTTTTCTTTCATTTGGAATAAATTTCTCTGTCTCCTCATTTTGTCTATCTCTCTGTGTCTGTTCCTCTTTGTTAAGAAAGTCAATTATGTCTTCTCTTAAAAGGAGCAACTTTCTGAAGAAGAGGTCCTGGAGTGCCCTGCAGTATAGTGTCTCCCCTTCACCTTCTCCAGAACCTGTCACGTCAGGAGAGTAGCCTGTGTGTGCTGCTTATGTCCTGCTGTTGTGTCTGAGGCACTTTTCCTTTCAGTGCAGTTGTCTGCACTGACTTTCTGCCTGCTGTGGGCTGTGCTTGCTCTCCGTGCTGTTAGTGGGATCCTGGCAGGCAGCTCTGAGGGTTTGTGCCTGCCAGGGAACTTGGGAGCTGGTGGCAGTGTTAGCAAAATTGGCGCTGGGCCATGAGTCCTATGCCGGATCCCCCGAAGCCCTGCGGTGGCTGGTGGCATACAGCTGGGTGCAGTGCATGATGGCGGGTGGGGTGTATGGCTGGGCACAGCATGTGACCAGGCATTGTAAAGGGAGAATTGGGGGTGGGGGGTGGCGTGAGTGGAGGCTCAGTGGAGTCAGGGAAAAGAAAAATGATTAAAAGCAGGAAGGGGGGTCGTCCATGTGAAACCCGTTTGGCTTGTTTACCAGTTCTTATTGAAGGTAGGCTCCTGCCTTACACAGAGATGGGGAGATGGCCGTTGTCTTCAGCTGTCAGCTGCAACACACAGTGGATCCTTCTGGCTGCCTTGAGTTTTCTCAGGCACTTTAAGAGAGGCTGGGGTCATCTTAGGAACATGGACTTGAGCTGTTAGAAACGATGTTTCTGTTTGTTCAGGTCTTTATAGACCGAGCTTGGGGCCTCATCAAGAAGAGTGCTCAGCAGAACCCGATTAGAGTTTGTTCAAGAGAGTTTTTGTCAATATACATATATTTANGTTGTCTTCAGCTGTCAGCTGCAACACACAGTGGATCCTTCTGGCTGCCTTGAGTTTTCTCAGGCACTTTAAGAGAGGCTGGGGTCATCTTAGGAACATGGACTTGAGCTGTTAGAAACGATGTTTCTGTTTGTTCAGGTCTTTATAGACCGAGCTTGGGGCCTCATCAAGAAGAGGGCTCAGCAGAACCCGATTAGAGTTTGTTCAAGAGAGTTTTTGTCAATATACATATATTTACATTTTTATACTTATGTTTTTCAATAAGACTTTATAATTTGCTCTATAGTGTCCTTGAAATTTTTATTAAATTACTATTTAGAGATATTATTATTTTTTTGTGATTTAAGTAGCATCTTTTTATTTTCTACTGTAAAAAATTGTAAATCTACAGGAAAGTTACTGGAATGACACAGTGAACACTCACATGCCCTTCACCTGGGCTCACCAGCTGTTAGCATCTTGTAAGATTTACTTTCTCTCTCTCTCATTCTACATATATATGTGTGTATATATATGTCTGTGTGTGTGGGTATATATATACTTACATGTATATGTGTGTGTATGTGTGTGTGTGTATATATGTGTGTGTATATATATGTGTGTGTGTGTGTGTGTGTGTGTATATATATATATATATATATTTTTTTTTTAACCAACATCATGCCACTTCATTTCAGGTTGTATTAGCTAAGAACAAAAAACAAACGCAAATGATTGTCACACTCATGAAGTTTAACATTGATATAATACTATTATCCGACATGTAATCCACATTCAAATGTCACTGATTACCTAATCATACTATTTGCTGTAGTCCCCCTTTATCTGATTTAGAAGCCTATTAAGGGTCATACTTGGGATGCCTGGGTGGCCCAGTTGGTTAAGATTCTGCCTTCGGCTCATGTCATGATCCCAGGGTCCTGGGATCGAGCCCTGCACTGGGCTCCTTGCTCAGCAGGGAGCCTGCTTCTCCCTCTCTCTGCCACTCCTCCTGCTTGTGCACGCTCTCTCTCTCCCTGACAAATAAATAAATAAAATATTTTAAAAAAAGCGGGGGTCATACTAGGAACTGCACTGCCACAGGACCTTGGTCTTCCTCAACCTGGCTGTTCTTGAGGCTGTTGAATTTCTGGCTTTCTGTCAGATTCACTTGACAGGGGTCCTGCATGGGAGGGGGGTGGTGAGTCTCTTCGCTTTGTATCATACTGGGAGGCATTACTGGGATATGAAGCTTGATCACTTGGTCAAGTTGCATTTTCTAGATTTATCCGTTATAAGTGATTTTGGGGGTGATTCTTTGAGGCACTGTGAGTATCTTGTTCCCACCAGAGTCTTCACCCAATGCTTGTAGTGGCCATTGCTGAATCTTGTTTGAATCCTTACTGTGCCAGAGACAAAGTAGTGATTTTCTGTTTCTATAATTTATTCCTCATTCATTGGTTAGCGTTCTTCTATCTTGAAGACCTTCTTCCTCATTCTTTAATATAATCCACTTGATCATTGTTCATTTCGCTGTTCAAGTCATCCCAAATTCAGCCAATGGGACCCTCTTTAAGCTGGCATCTGGTCTCTGTAGGTGTCCCAATCAGTGTTTGAGAAATAAGTAGTGTCTGGTAAAAATCGCATCTTTCTATTTGTTTGTTGCCTGCGTACCTGATTTTGCTATACTGATCTTGCTTTCAGCAGCCTTGCTTAACTCTTCACTTCTAATATGGTGTCTGGAAATTCTTTTGATTTTATATATTGATAATCATAACTCTATGCATAATGATAGTTTAATTATTTCCAATTATCTTTTTATTTCTTTTGTTACTGAGCTGGCTAGAACCTTCTAGACAAGGCTAATGCTATACAAGAAAACATTTACAAAAAGCAGTATTTTCTCCTTCCGAATTTTGAAGTTTCAACATTAAATATGATGTTTGTCCTGGGTTATTAGTTGCTGTCCTTTCCTCCATTAAAGAAGGTCTCTCTCTCCTTTTTTTTTAAAAATCCCTGAGTTTTGTTTTTTAATCCCTAATAGAGTTTGAATTATATCAAACACTTTGTTTTGCACTTGTTAAGATGATTATATGTTTTTTCTCCTTTAATATGTTAATGAGGTAAATCACAATAATATCTTTTGCATGGGAATCATCCCTGCATTATTGGTATAAACCTTATTTAATATATTTAATATATGCTACACTTAATCTGACAACATTTTGTGTAGCCTTTTGGCATATGTACGTGAGACTGCTTCTGTTCTTCCTGGGTTATATTTCTCTGCTTTACATTATCTAGTTGTTTGAACTCGTTTGTGTTTCAGTAGTTTGTGCGTCTGCTCTTGAATGTATGGAAAGCATGTTTATGTAAGCTGGGCCTGTTTCGTGTGCAGTGTGTCATGGGGACAAGTGACATGACATTTCCTTGTGGATGCATCTCCACTCACGTGTCTAGGACTTTGTAAGGTGGGTGCCTGTAATGCCGAGAGACCCTCCAGTGGCAGGTCCAGACCTCACAGAGCCCAGGTGGGTGAAGGAAGCAGAGTCGTGGGAATCAGATCTTGCCCCTGGGGGTCACCTGTCCCCTGGGGGTTGCCTAGCCCCTGGGGGTTGCCTAGCCCCTTGGGGTACCTAGCCCCTCAGGGTGGTCTAGCTCAGAAGTTCACAGTCTGGACCTGGAAGGCCCCGTGTTTCAGGTGCTGTCACATTGCATGTCCCCTCATGTGTCTGTCAGTCAGCCGAGCTCTGCTATCTGTTGTGAGCTCCTCAGACCCAGGGCTCGGTGGTGAAAGGGCAGGGAAGTTCTAAGGCCCCTACCTGGAGGAGAAATGCTGTCTGTGGAAGGGGATCGTTCATGCTCCGTGCTGTTTGTTTTCTTCCCAGGTATCAACAAAGGCAGGCATGTGTCACACTGGCCCAAGACCTAAGACTTTCATCTTCATGCCTCCTAACAAGGGATTTCCTTAGTGTGTCCACAGAGCTCATGCCTTTTCACCTGCGCTGTAGGACTCAGCTTGCAGGTGCCAGTCTAGCCTAACCCCTGGGTGCTGGACGCTCCCCAGATGCAGGAGTGGTCAGTGTATGAATGTGTGTGCGTGTGTGTGAGTGCAAATGTAAGTCTTTGCACGTGTGTGTGAGCGAGGGTGTGTGCCTGTGAGTACATGCCTGTGTGTGTATGTACATGTGTCAATGTGAGCAAGTGTATTGAGCGACTGTGCTGTGTGAGTGTGAGAGTATGTACATGTGTGAGTGTGCATTGTGATCAGTGTGTGTGTGTGATCAAGTGAGTGCGTGTGTGTGAATGTGAGTGTGCATGTGTGTGTGAGTGTGAGTGTGCATGTCGGAAAATGTGCACATGTGGGAGTGTCCATGCGAGAGCATGTGAGAGTGTTGTGTGCTTGCATGTGTACATGTGTGTGAGCATGCATGGGTGAATGTGTGTGAGAGCACGTGTGTGTGTGTGCATGGGTGAACGTGTGTGAGAGCACGTGTGTGTTTGCATGTGTTTGTATGTGTGCGTGTGCATGCGTGAATGTGTGAGAGCATGTGTGTGTGTGCATGTGTACGTGTGTGCATGTGCATGTAGCATGGTGGGGAGTCAGAGGCAGGCTGTGCCTCTCCCCTTCTTCTCTTGCCTGCCCTCTCCAGTTCCCGCCCCACTAACCAGCCTCCTTGCTGTCCCAGGAACCCACCCCGGTCCCCTGATTCCTGCCTTTGCTGAGCTGTTCTTTGTGTCTGCAAAGTCTCCACTCTCTCCCCGCTGTTCTGCAAGCTGAAATCTTCCTCTGTCTTCAAGATGCAGATGAAATGCCTTGTTCTCCCTGATGTATCCCAGCTGGGGATAAACAATGCTTCCTCTTTTAAGACTTGGCACGTCTGCCTTGAATTATACATGTGTGCAGCCGAGGGCTCCTTTAGGATAAGGATTATGACTTATTTATCTTCCCGTTTCCCCCGTAACTCCCTCTACCCCAGTACCTCAGGCAGCGTCTGGCATGTCGAAGGTGCTCAATAATTATTTATGAAATTGGATATTAACTGCTCCTCCTTATTTGTGTGTTTAGGACATTGTTCATTCTGGGGTAAGTGACGCAATCCTGTGAGAGATGGGAGCTTTCTGCCTTCCACCCCGAGGCTGTAATAGTCCCGTCCCCTTTCATCGCCTGTCTTCCTGCTTCCCCACCTGGACCTGGCATCTCCTCCCGCTGCCCTCCTTTCGCTGCCCTCACGTGGGCTTCTGCACCACCCGGCCTCCTTCAGCTCGGGGCCTGCCCACGGGAGCACCCACGGACTGTGGCCGGGCTGCATGCAATGCCTCGGAGCAGTTCCCGCGGATCTGGGCGGGGAAGTGGCTTCAGCTCCACTCCCTGCCGCTTTCTCTTCTGGGAGAATTCATGAAGGGGCTTGAGAAGCAGCTCCTGAACCCAGTTCAGTGCCTTGAATTATCCTCAGCAGCACTGGAAAATTTCAAAACAGTTAATTGCTATTCGTGGTAGTCACACACATATTTAATGCCATGCCACACCTGAGTCTAAGATGACTGTTACAAAAACCCGAATGTCACAATTCCAGGAAGACCACTGGGGCCACGGCATTCTTCTCTGAAAATGAACATGTGCCGACATGGTGTGACTTCATGCTCTCGGAGTCTGGTGCTCTCGGGGCCTCATGACACCGCAGGCACCTGCCGCGGCCTTTCTGAGTCTTGGTCTCCTGGGCTTGGTGTGGCTGGTCTGAAATCCCAAGGTTTAGATGTGTGTTATGAGATGATGGTGTTGTCATGTTAATATTTACTGTGTGAGGTTTCTGGAAATGCTGATTCTCTGGGCAGTTTATATGACACCCAAAGTTGCAGAAGCCACTTCCTGTTTCAGGAGAAAGAATCGATGCTCTCACCTGCTCACCTACCAGCCCTCTGGCACCAGGTGGCCCGGAGCTGGCTTGCCCCAAGAAAGCCAAAATCACAGCTGTACTGGTTCCCCTAAGCTCTGTGTGTTTCTTAATTCCCGGCCAGACGTCTCTGAGAGACCATTGCAGTTCCCATGCTATTGGCAAGGAAAGGGAAGTTCAGCAGGGTTACCCGACCCCCATATGCACTGCAGGCTGGGGGTCACTCTGCGGGATCCCAGCCCTAACTGAACAAGAACGTCTAGGCCCTCCACGGCTGCCCACCACTTTTAACTTGTTTGTGTGTTTGAGCCCCCCCACACCTTGGGCCTCACGAGGCTTCGTGGACAGCTTTCACTGGGAAGTTCCCGCCTCTGCCGGGTGATATTCTCTTGGCTTTGGATGCTCTCAGTTCCCACCCACCTGCACACCCCCAGAACTTCCTTCACACCTGGTGGGAGAAGGTCCTGCCCTCTGTGCCCAGCACTCTCTCCCTGCTCATGTGGCCTTTCGTGCTTCAGACCTGGCATTTTAGAATCATTGTCACGTGGGACCATGTGTCCAGGTCATCTCTGCTCTGCCCACGGTACTTGGAACACTGCTTGGGACATTATGAATTGGAAGCTTATTGGAACTATATTTGTTGAATACATGAAAGAGGGACATGTTGCCATAAGCGGGAGAGTGTGGTTTTTGTGTGTGCTTTCATGGTCCGTGATGTATTGTCTGCACCCAGAAGGGTCCCATGGTGCTCTCTCAGTACTCGTCACTGTTAAAGAAACGTGAGCCACCCACGAACACCGGGGGCATGACGTTTCCTGTCTCCATGCCTTGGACCCTGGAAATGGGCAGTTGCTGATCTGTTGATGTCCAGAGATCGTCAGAGCATTAGTCCCAGGGTAGAGAGATCAGAGGAGACTCCCAGGCAGAGACCCCATTTTCTGATAAGGAAACTGAAGCTGGAGATAGGATGAAAAGCTTAGACCTCCTGGCCCCCGAACAAGCACATTTCCTGCTAATAAACAGATAAATTTAGTTGAGGTCTAATGTAATGGATCATGTCGATGGGCTGTAGTGCCGAGTTACTGAGTGTTCTTCAGTTTGGGCGAAGAACTTGAAGAGGCATTGATTAGGAAGCCCTTCTGTGCTTAGCACGTACGGAAGACCAAGAGCCAGGGAGCACCTCTTCAAGTATAATTCATACAATTTCACTGCATAGATTATTATGGTTAACTTCCGAATCATGGAAATCTTGACTGTATTCTACTCCTAGAGAATAGGGTGTGTGCGTGTGTATTTGCCTGTGTCTGTGCGTGTGTGTCTGTGTGTGCCTGTGTGTGTTTATACATTGCCTTCATGAAAATGGAAATGATTATGAGCTCTCATTTATCTTCTCGATGCACAGTTTTGGGTTTCTGCATTACTTGTCTTCCGTTTATCACAATATCCACACTCTTGACCAGTCCTGTGATTCCGTGCTGTGCAGACATACTCGGAATCCCTTCTGATCCCACTGTGCTCGGTCAAGATGCACTGGTTATTATAAAGGTAATCACATAAATCAAGCTGACCTCTTTTTGCGTCCTACAGGAAAGGGATTTGTATGACGTGGAGAACTTCTCTGCAGTTTTGGATTCTTAGCAGAAAGATCTTGGGTGAATGAGGTCCAGGGGATTTTGTACTCTACGAGGTCCAGTGCACACGGTGGCCTGGTGACTGCCTTTGTCCTTTACCTCATCCATCACTACCCCTTGTAAGAATCCAGACTCTTCCAACTCTCAGAATACTCTCCAGTGAGGTAATGCCATTCTCCAAGTATCTGATTGATTTGGGGTTCTGTAATAGGTTGGTAGGGAAAGATTCAGAGGTAACAGGTTATGGCATCTCTCCCCATAAGGATCTTACTGAAGACATTAAAGAAGGAAAATATAAACTTTTTGTCAAACTATGAAAGTGACACAGGGGAATTCAAATTGAAGATGATAGACAGAAGCTAACTCTTTTCTGTACCAATACCAAATGAAATAAATAAAAGTAAAAACCAAAAATTGCAAGAATGTTCACTGGCAACAATTAAATATTCAATCTCACTCATGAGTTTTTAAGTGAGCAGCCAAGTAAAGGAGCAGAACTCTGACACAGCGAGTCCTCCCACGTCTCCAAGCCCCACTGTACTCACCCTGGAGCAGTGCAAGGAAAAAGGGTGACTCAGGACAATATTGGAATCTCACTGCATCCCCAGTTTGGAGGAAAGCCATCTGGGGGGATGAGTAGCCAGCTCAGTCTGGTGGCCTGGTGGGCATGCTGGTACGGAGTTGCAGAGGAGTCAAAGCGATAATGGTGGATGCACTTCGCGTGGTAGTTTACGTAACATGCTGCAGATGCTAATTAGCTTCCCAAGTGAGGGTGACATGAAGGCATCTCCAAGTACACAAAGGATCCTTGCTGAAAGAACTACTGAAGGATGTACTTCAGCAAGAAGAAAACAAAGCTAGTTGGAGAGAACTGGCAGAGAGGAAAAATGGTGATTAAGGCAAGAGGTAAACCACGTTGGTATGGAAATGTAATAGGTTCTTTTTCATAACCTTAAAGCATGTTGGATTGAAAGTCCTACACAACAATAGCAGGGAATTTGGTAGAGGGAGTTTACAGGGAAACAGTGGGTTTATATAGGTGTCTCTTTTTTGGAGCCAGCGTATGGAATTTGACCAACCTGGTATGTTGCTAGAGAAATGCAAAGGATAGATAAGTTAGAAAATATAAAGGTAATCACTAAAATAATAGAATGGGACAGAGGAGTTCCAAGCAAGTAGAGGAAAAATAAGGATTGAAAAGCAACAATTCATTTAACAGAAGGCAGAGAAGGAGAAATCAAATAAAAAATTTAAAATTGCAAATGGGAAATACAGGTGGTAGGAACATATCAGTAATCACAGTAAGTGAAAATATAAAATTCACCTATGTTTTGTCTAAAAGGCAGAGACTTGGTATTGAAAGCAATCTGCTATATGCAATTTATAAGACATGCTTAAAACATTTATTAAATATCATATGATGGAAAAATGTATACCAGAAAAGTAACTAAAAATTAATATAGCTATTTTAGTATGGAATGAAATACAATTTTAGGGGAAATTATGGATAAAGTGGATCACAAAAGAAACAATCTATCAGTAACTTACTGTAATTACAAACTCATACGCACATAACTTATGGTCTTACAAAATATATGACAAAACTCAACAGAATTACAAGTAGAAATTGAAAAATCCATAATGAACAGGAGTTATTACCAGGTGTCTCTCAGACCCTGATAGATGAGGTTTACAAAAAGTAAAGTCATAGATTATTTAAATAATACAATTACTCTTTGATTGTACGCACATACATATGCAAACAATAAATACAGCATGTATGTTTTTACTGATAAGTAGAAGATTTTAAATAAGCTATTTGTGATGGGGCCACAAAGGAATTCTCAGTAAATCCAAGGAATTTATATAATAAAGATCATCTTTTCTGATAATAGTGAAATAAAATTATAGCAGAAAAAGCACCTGCGCCCCCAGAACTATACATTCGCAAACTTACATTTATTAAAAATTCATAGTATCCATGATATCCCGTTTACATAAAATCATTATATTTTTTATTAAGTTTTTTAATTTAATTCTAGCATAATTAATATACCGTGTTATATCAGTTTCAGGTGTACATGATGGTGAGTCCACACTTCTGTACGCTGCTCACTGCTCATGGTGATAAGTGTGCTCTCCATCCCCGTCCCCTGTCCTCCCCGCCCCGCCCTCCCCATCCCCTCGCCTCTGGTGACATCAGTGTGCTCTCTGTGGTTAAGAGTCTATTTCCTGGTTTGTCCCTCTCCCTCCTCCCTCTCTCTGTTTTTTCCTCCCCCTTTGCTCATTTGTTTCTTAAATTCCACATATGAGTATGATCCTATGGTATTTGTCTTTCTCTTATTTTGGTTAATATTATACCTTCCAGACCCATCCATGTTGTTGCACCCATTTTCATAGAATTAAACATGTGTGCATGCATGCATAAGGACACGTGATGGACATCCATGAGGGATAATTATCAACAGCAGTAGATGGTCATTTCAGAGTGGTGAAAAAAATTTTTTTTACATTCTTTATTATTTTTTATTTAGTTCTTGTTTTTCCATTGGATATGGTTTATTTATAGAATTTTTACTGTGAAAATAATTATAAATATTTATGTTTTAAAAATAAAGGTGACGGGGCGCCTGGGTGGCACAGCGGTTGGGCGTCTGCCTTCGGCTCAGGGCGTGATCCCGGCATTATGGGATCGAGCCCCACATCAGGTTCCTCCGCTAGGAGCCTGCTTCTTCCTCTCTCACTCCGCCTGCTGTGTTCCCTCTCTCACTGGCTGTCTCTGTCACATAAATAAAATAAAATCTTTTAAAAAATAAAAATTAAAAAAATAAAAATAAAGGTGAAATATTAAATATTTTGCATTGAAAAATAAAATAGCTAAGGGAAACTCATAGCCTTAAACATACATATTGAAAAATGGTTAATTAATAAACTGTTAATTAAAGAAAGTAGAAAATGAACACTTGAGCAATTCCAAATAAAGTGTAAGGGAGACCCTGACTAACATAAAAGCACAATTAAAATAAAAAACAGGATCACTAGAGATGGCTTAAAAAAGTAGTTCTTCCAAAAATTAAAATGAGAATATTAATTTAAATAAAAAGAGAAACTGCATATGGACCAATATTAGAAGCACAGACCCATGTGGCATATAAGAGCAACACCCACAGAAGAGTTCCGTGGAGGTGACCAAAGACAGAGAATCCGGGTGCCCTCGCTCTCGGGGATCTTGGGGCTCCTCGCTCGCTGGGATCTCGGTACGGTGGGCTAGCTGAAGGTCGTCTTGCTGACCTTGACAGAGCTTGGGGACCATGGCTTTCATGTGCCTGCTTGTGTCAGCCAGCCCTGTTAGTTCACATCGTGGCCCCCGTATACCTGTTGTGGTGATGTTTTGGAGGCTGCGGGTAGAACTGCCACATACACGACCTGAGAAACAGTCCGCTGCTGTCATTGTTGCCCCAGTTTATTTGTTTAAATTTGGGTACTTGGTTAGAGCAAAACTTGGGATTAGTGCACAGCCCCGTTCTTCATCATCCCCATTTGTAAATCAAATAACTCAGCATTCCCTGCTGTCCAGATCTTAGCTCCATTGTCTTCGGAGCAGGGATTAGTGAGCACAGCTAACGTGTGAAGGACTCATGAAGCGAGAAGGAGAGGAAAAATCCAGATACTGAAGCAGACTTATCTTCAAATAAACTGGCAGGCAATCTAATCTATCCTCATGAATGCTAGTCCCAAGAGATAACTAGCACATGAATATTTTAAGCATTTCGGTCTGCTATTGATTTGTGGCCTGTCAGTATCCAACCGGTTAATTTAATTTGATGCAAAAACATAAGGAATTGGGAGCAAACCAACATCTTTGAGCAGAGAGGTAGGGCGAGTGAGTTATGGTTTGAGAGAAAACCTCACCACCTACTGGCAAGAAGAAAGCACGAGGGCAGCTCGTGCCTTCAGTCCCAGTTCACGGGGAAGATGTGCTCCCTTGTAAGGGTTTGAGAGAGGGAAACTTCTTTTCTTTGCTCAAAGTGGCGGAATGACTTGTTTATACACACAAAGTCTGAATTTAGAAAAGGGCAGACCATACTCAAGCCAAATATAAGTAACCGATTTCTTTTTTTTTTTTTTTTAAGATTTTATGTGTTTATTTGACAGAGAGACAGCCAGCGAGAGAGGGAACACAAGCAGGGGGAGTGGGAGAGGAAGAAGCAGGCTCTCAGCAGAGGAGCCTGATGTGGGGCTCGATCCCGGAACGCCGGGATCACGCCCTGAGCCGAAGGCAGACGCTTAATGATTGAGCCACCCAGGCGCCCCGAGTAACCAATTTCTAACATATTGTTTTACAGATTTAATTAGCTTTTTAAAGTGGGCTTTCATCCTAGTGCCCCGTTGCCCAAGCTCTATGGCTGCACACAGGGTGGGCGTCCTGGGTTCTGTGGAGTTTGAGCTCCAGAGGAAAGGTGCGAATTCAGTCAGTAGGCAGGTGAATTCAGTGTCTTTGATTCCTCTCTGATTTATTCTACTTATTCTTAAGTTACTTTCTCATTTCTAAAAGTTTGACATCAGTAGCAACAAACATTCTATCTGACCAGAAGTCGTACCATTCCAAAACATTCCTATTGTTTTCTTTTTACAGACAAGGAATGGCTTTTATGACGTCAATCCCCAGAGCCAGGTAGAGGGTTAGCAAAGAATCCTGTGTCCTTGTCAAGGGAAGTATCTGCCCTGAAAAAATGACATCACACTCCCATTTACAGAAACAAATATGTTTGCACAAATAGCAACTTCTGTGTGCATTGAAGCATTGCTTATAAATGTGAAAGCTTGACCCGCCGAACTGTGACTCGAGAGAGGTAACTGGTAAATAATATATTTTTCCCCCACGGAGGTGAGGAAAGTCTAACCCTGGGAGAGTAAGCTACCAACTAGGAAGACATTTTCTAAACCAAATAATGAGCAGCTTAGGAAGACAGAATTCTCAGAGGGCTCCAGGATCCCCGCCCCCTGGGGTGTGCACCTGCATAAACCCCTCCCTTTAAGTTGGGAGGTGCCTGCCTGAGAATCCAGTCACTTCCTGGATTAGGGTATGTCTCGGAGACACAGGTGATAGGATGGTGACCCCTGTGCTGTCCTAAGACTCCCTCTTCAGAGAAATGCTCCTGCTGGCCTTGAAGCCCCAGCTGTGTGGGAACCGCCTATGCAGGGGGCCATGAGCCCGGACCTGAGAGCCCCTCTAGGAGCTGAGAGTGGTCCCCGGTTAACAGCCCAGGGAATGGGACCTCATCATACAGCCACAAGGAAATGAAATCTGTCAACCACTAGAGGGAGTCTGGTAGTGGAACATTCCCTCACTGAGCCTTCAGATGAGGACACAGCCATTGGACACTTTGATTTCAGCCTTGTGAGACCCTGTAACAGAGGACTGGGCTAAAATGGGCGGGAATCCTAACCGCGAAACTGGGGGAGGACAACAGATGTCCGCGTAAGCTGCTGCACGGTGTATTTGTACAGGACAATAAAGCTGACACACTAGCCAATTGCCCCCAAAATAAGGAAACGTCTCCTGGACTTGTAAATTTTGTGTTTAATGTGTTATACTAACCTTATTCTATTAAGGCTCACCATTGTAGAAATCTTACGTGCTTCCCTTGTATTCCCTGTACTCAGTGGGAACAACTTGGTGTACCCAGTTATCTTACTTACCGTATGCCATCGCACATTTCCAGGAACCCAGAGAAGGAGATGTCTTGTCCCTGTGTCACACAGGAGAAATTTAGGCTTGGTGGACAAGAGGTCACAGTGCCGGAGACCTCAGCGTCCTGGTCTCTCAACCCACTCACCGTCTCCTGCAGCCCCGTCCCCTCCTCGGGTCAGTGGGCTTCGTTCTCTGCTCTCGTGGTTTTCCTGCGTTGAGGCAGCATCGTGGGTCCTTTGAGGGTGGCACTGACGGTGGCTTTAGGTTTCTCCCTTTGGAGTGGTCTGGTCACTCTGTCCTGGCGCTCCCGTGAGGCCAGGTGCTCTGTGAGACCCCACAGAGTCTGCGAGAGCAGAACGAGGGCCAGGGAGGTTCCAGAGGCCCGCACCCTCCCGTAGCCTCAGAGTGTGAGCAGATTTTCCTGGCAAGGAAGCACCTCTGGTTTCCATCAGACGGGAGAGGGATGACGATTATCACCCACTGAGGGGGAAACGGTCACCATTTTGGCATTTGTCACCATTAGATCGTCAGCACAATTTTGTGCCTTCCGTCATTCGTAGTGGTTTTTAGAAGAGGAGGTGGCCTGGAGGTCAGGGCTGGAGGCTGGCCAGCCTTTGTAACCAGCTCTCCCGCCTCCCCTGGTGTCGCCGGGTCACTGGCTGCTCTTACAGGGGATGCTGGAAGGGTCTGGTGGTCTCACTTCAGACCTGACTCACTCGGTGCTTCCCACTGCAGAGTCTGTGTCTCCTTCTGGGGGTCTTTGTCCTTGGTGATACCTGGGGGGGGGATAGCGATGCTGGGGACCTGGTGCCCCCTCCCCAGGGCCCTCACCGTCAGCTGGGGGACCTTGAGGCACGTGCCTGCACCCAGTGCCAGGATGTCCCTCAGGATGAAGCCAGCTGCTCCCCGAGAAGCAGCTGCCAGTGCGCCCCTCGTGGATGCCTTCCCTTCCCTGTGTCCCTTCCCACTTCCCCCACGGATGCCCTTCCCCAGGGAAGCTGAGCCCTCTCCCACTCCTGAGACAGGTTGCACGCCAGCCACTTTGAATGCCGGCTCTTCTCATCTGAACACAGGGGTGGTGCAGCGCAGCTGTGAGGACCGGCGATCTCTGTGGTGGCGCTTTTGGGGGGCTGGGCGTGGACCTGCATCCGGTGAACGCCCACCTCCTGTGTTTAAGGGCTGTCTCCAGATTGCTGCTGGGACCCAGAGCGCTCTTACGCATGGAGTGCTTCGGCTCTCTCCTGTGGTTTTAAGGAGGAAATAGAAAACCACTTTCCCCCCTCACGGTTTTCTTTCTCGTGGGCTTCTCCGCTCATCCTCATTGCCGAGGCTCTGAAGGATTGTTAACAGTTGAAATACTTAGGGAGGGTTGTACAAGACGCATTGTAAGGGCTAATTCTAACGCTGTTGGCGTCTTCGTAATATGTGGTTGTTGTTAATTGCTGTTGCTAATACTTCCTGGAGAACAGCTACTGTTTCCTTGGAGGGTTTTGCAGATGCTGGTGAGGACACCCTGGGTTCCCTGTAGCCCGAGACTCTGTCCAGCCAGCTTCCCCTGCACTCAGCCTGTGGGCTGGGGCCTCTCGAGTGGCCTTTCTGCTTGATTTTCCTTATTTGAGATCACATTAGAAAGAGGGGACGGTTTGGGGGGTCCTTGCTGATATCTAAAAGAGTTTCATTTTCTCCTCTTTGTAGGAATGAAAGATAACTTAAAATAGCATTCCTGGGCCCCTGTGATTCCAGCGCTGGCTGGTGGGGTGGGCGCGGTGGGGGCAGGGCCCGAGCACCTTGCCGTCCCCAGCGACTCAGCCTCTGCATGGTAGTGCCCGGAATCCTGATGAGCAGCAGGGCCCACAGTCATCGTGGTGAGCACTTTGCCCGCCCCCATTTCTACAATGAAAGCAAAATCTGTTGGAAAAAGGGAAGAGATCATGTTGCAAATATCTGGAGTTTGTGTGTGAATAGGAAATTCCACTCCCTGTTGTACCGTTTTAGGAGAAATGATGGACACAGCTCACGTCTGCACGAGAAGTAGGTGGATTTTGAGTCTGGAGCGCGGCCAGACTAAGAATGGGTAAGTCAAGGCTTGTGGAGTGTTTGGGACGGATGTTGCTGTTTTCATTGTAAGAACGGAATGGGCATGTTGAGGCTTCGCTGCCTGGGGTCCTGCCTGTGATGTGTGCAGGTGGGACAGAGGATGGGGTGCAGGCTTCAGTCTGGGGCTCTGCACATCTTACACAGGCTGTGCGGGCCTTTCCCCATCTGAGTTGCTTTCCTGGCAGTATGGACAGAATTAGGAAGAGAAGCAGATGAAGGCAGACAGTGGCTGGTGGGCTGCCTGGAGGAGAGGGCGCCTTACCTCTGACACTTTCCTGAGCGACTTGGGACTAGTCCACCAGCCTTCCTAGGTCGGCTTCCTCTTGTGCAGCAGGAGAGAGGACACCCACCTTTCCAGTGGTTTTGAGGAATCGGTGAAATAATGGGTACGAAAATGGTACTTGCTCATTAAGGAATGCCTCTTGTCCATTCTCTTCCCGGGCCCAGATGTGAGGTCTCCAATCCCTTGGGCGATTTTGACAAGTATGGTTCATGGAGACAGATGGACAAAGAAACAAACCCCAACGCCCTGGTCCAAAATGAAGCCAAGTAATGGCTGACTTTGAGGCTTTGGTGGTCAATGAGGTCCCAGCCCCACCGGGATGGCCTTGAGGTATATGTGGCAGACGTCCCAGCTGGGGCTTCATGGGGCTTTTTGGCCAAAGGAGAAAGAGAAAGGGTTTTGTGTGCTGCCTGGGTTGGCAAAGGCTGGGAGGAGTGTCGGGGTCTGCCTCTGATGTTGGTCCTCGGGCACTGGTGTTGATGTTTTTCAATGAGATGGGGCCACGGGGTAACCAGGAACAGCGTGTGGGGTACAGGTGTGATGGGGGACAGAGCAGGACGCCTGTGGTTGTGCTCTGTGAGATCCAGGCAATTGGTACCACTTGGGGCCCTTAGGGTTCGGGGTGGAGTCCTGGGGGTCGTGGGGAACTGGGTCCTGGGTGAGCCCCTGTGATGCCCTGTGAACTTCTCAGGCGGGTGGAGCCTGGAGGGTCTTGTGCTAGAGCTCTGCTCTTAAAAAATATCTACTAGATGAAAAACTTAAAGTAACATGTGCTCATGGCAACAAGTACAAACCAGGCAGGTGCATGAAGGAAACGTAACAACGTAACCACCCTTGCATCCTCCAAAGATACATAATGACACCAGGCCGTTTTGCAACCTCGGCGAAGGACAGTTCACATGGAAACACAGTAATCCGCACAAAAGCACAGTCCACATACAAAACACATATACGTGTGCGTATATTTTTTCTTCGAAAGATGAGATATTATTAACATATTCAGCCTTTTCTCTTTGTAATTGGAGTAGCGTCGCATCCAGTCTGTACGTAGGACGTGCACGTAACTAAGGTTTTTGTGTTAGCTGCCATATCAGCTTGCTGGAACAGCCCTCACGAAGCATCACACACGGAGCCGCAGAAGCATGTTGTCCTCCCGCCTGGAGGCCGGCCACCCCAGATCAGGGCCCGTGCTGTGTCTGAGGGCCCTGGGAAGCGTCTGCGCCAGGCCGTTCTCCCAGCTCCCGGTGGCTCCTTGGCTTCGTCCCTCCAACGTGTACGTGGTGTTCTCCCCACATGTGTCTGTCTTTGTGCCTGCATTTCCCCCTTTTGTAAGGACACCAGTCATATTGCATGTATGACTTCATCTTAACTGGGGTCCCTGTTTCCAAACAAGGTCCCATTTCGAGGTCCTGGAGGCTAGGACTTTGACAGCTGCATTTGGGGGGGGGCACCATTCAAGCCTTGATAGCTGCTGGGTGCTCTTTGACTGTGGTGAGTGCAGCAGGCCACCCACCCAGTGACCACCCATTTCATTCAGTCTGGGATCCTGGTCCTCCCCAGCCCCGGACGCGAGTGTTGATGATTTGCAGATGGAGGATCATGCGACTTCCTGTCCCCTTGCTGGCGCCCCACTCAGGGATGGGCTGTGGTGCCATCGTGGCCACTGAAACGTGCTGGGAGGGTGCCTGCATTTCTTGCGACGTTGCTACTGCTCTTTCCATGGGACAAAGAACCAGGGTGCCGGGGCTGTCAGCGGCACAGAGGCCTGGGGAGGGAGACGGTTGTGCTGGGGCCGCAGCGATGGCGAGCCCCGGCTCCCTGCCCCCTGCATGCTTCCGCGGAGCCTCTCACCCCACAGCACCTTGCCACTTGTTCTGATTTCTATTTTTAAACTGTTTGGGTTTGAACAGAAATGTACTAATAGAGTGCAGATAGGATGTGACTTAAGTCAGCAGTCAGCATGGTAGGACTTTGTTTCTATGTTGTTCTCATAAGCAGCTTCACGTCTCGTGCGCTTGTGAACACGTCCGTATACGGGCAGCTGCTCACGTGGGGCCGGGGGCATAGACCCCAGGGGCCGGGCGGCCAGCTCACGGGGCGTGTGCGAGTCCGAGGAGGACGGGCATCGCGGGGTTGCTCCGCAAGGCCATCCCCTGACCGGCACGCCGGCTCTCCTCCTGTGGCCGCGTCCTCACGGGCGAGGACGCTGCTCAGCTCCACAGAAGTGGGGCTCAGCTGACAGCGAACACACCTGCCTTCCTTCCCGGTGTCCCGAGGGTGCGTGTCCTCGCACACCATCACCTCGGTAGGGAGGGGCCTCTCGTCTCTCCTGAGAGCTTGCTGGACTTCATGCTGCTTCTTTTTGGTTGGGCTCTCTTCACCCTGGCGTGTTGCACTTCGCCACATTCACGGCTGCGTCTCAGGATAAAGGTCTGTGTTAAAAAAATTACCGTTCAGGGGAATGAGGGTTAAGATGGCGGAGGAGTAGGGGACCCCTTTTTCAGCCGGTCCCCTGAGTTGAGCTGGATAGGTACCAGACCAGCAGGAACATCCATGGAATCAGCCTGAGATGCAGGAAGATACATCTGGATCTCTACAAATGAACATCTCCAGCGCTGAGTATCGAGGTACGAAGCGGGGAGCTGTGAAACCGCGCACAGATATCGGAAGCTAAACAGAAGGGGGAGGGAGCCGCCGTGTCAGGGCGCCGGGAAGCGGTAGCCACCTACACGGGGGAGCGGACAGACCGCGGACCCGCACTCTGGAAACAGCAGACTGAGTCCGTGAGCCGGGAGCGTGCGCCACCAAGCATCTCACGGAGCTCCGGAGCTCCGGTGTGCTCACTGGATCGAGGCTGAGACCGGGAGCTCCGGGAGCGTCCGCGGGGCGGCTGGCGGCTGGAGGGCCACCTGCACGGGGGAGCAGGCGGACTCGCGGTCAGCACCCGTGAGACACCAGACTGAGACGGGGAGCTCCGGGAGCCCGCGCGGGGCGGCTGGCGGCGGGCGGGGTTGGAAACAAAAAGGACAGAGACGCGCCGGCCCTGGAAGTGAGGGCTGGGACGCGGGGTGTGGGGCGCACAGCCCGGGATGCTGCAGGGTTGAGCAGCACCAACAGAAACAGAGTTAAAGTGGCCAGAACATCAGTGGAGAACGATCCGCGATCCCTCTGTTCTGAGACAGAGGCTGAATTTCAGCCGCTGCTGCTCTCTCAGAAGAGGCATAGCAAACCGCCAGGGAAAGCCGCCAGAGAACAAAAGCCCGGAAATACCGGCTCACAGGGTGCCCATCCCCATCCCCCCTCGCAAGGGACACAGAGACTCTACCCAAACAGGGTTTTCTGAGTACCTGCAGGCAGGCCCCTCCCCCAGAAGGCAGGCTGAAAAATCAAGAAGCCCACAACCCGGAGCGCCTGAGTGGCGCAGTCACCAAGCACCTGTCTTCGGATTAGGGTGTGATCACAACGCTCCGTAAGGAGTCCTTCATCGGGCTTCTCCACCGGGAACCTGCTTCTTCCTCTCCCACTCCTCTGCTTGGGTTCCCTTTCTTGCTGACTGTCTCTCTCTCTCTCAAATAAATAAATAAACTCTTTAAGGAAGAAGCCCACATCCCTAAGATCTCTATAAAACAAGGGCGCACGGCCTGGGTCCCAGTCAACACTTGGGCTCTGGACAACCCTGCAATCTCTCTTCATCAGAATGACGAGAAGGAGAAGTCCCCCCCAGCAAAGAAAAGATAATGAGTCTGTGGCCTCTGCCACAGAATTGGCCTCGGCCACAGAATTAATACATATGGATGTATCCCAATTATCAGAAATGGAATTCAGAGCAACAATGGTCAAGATGATGAGTAAACTTGAAAAAAGCATCAGAGAAAGCGTTGCTGAGAATATAGAATCCCTAAGGGCAGAAATGAGAGCGAATCTGACAGAAATTAAAAACTCAGTGGGCCAAATACAGTCAAAACTAGAGGCTCTGACGGCCAGGGTCACCGAGGCAGAGGAACGCGTTAGCGAATTGGAGGATGGGTTAGTAGAAGAAAAAACGAAAATAGAAGCTGGTCTTAAAAAAATCCACGCCCACGAATGTAGATTACGGGAGATTACTGACTCTATGAAACGATCCAATGTCAGAATCATCGGCATCCCTGAAGGGGTGGAGAAAAACAGAGGTCTAGAAGAGATATTTGAACAAATTGTAGCTGAAAACTTCCCTAATCTAGCAAGGGAAACAAGCATTCGTGTCCAAGAGGCAGAGAGGACCCCATCCAAGCTCAACCAGGACAAACCTACGCCACGGCATGTCATAGTGCAATTCGCAAATATTAGATCCAAGGATACAGTATTGAAAGCGGCCAGGGCAAAGAAATTTCTCACGTACCAAGGCAAAGGTATCAGGATTACGTCAGACCTGTCTACAGAGACCTGGAATGAGAGAAAGGCTTGGGGGGGCATTTTTAAAGCTCTTTCAGAGAAAAACATGCAGCCAAGGATCCTTTATCCAGCAAAGCTGTCATTCAGAATTGATGGAGAAATAAAGACGTTCCAAAATCGCCAATCATTAACCAATTTCGTAACCACGAAACCAGCCCTACAGGAGATATTAAGGGGGGCTCTATAAAGGTAAAAAGGCCCCAAGAGTGATACAGAGCAGCAAGTCACAACCGATACAAAGACTTTAAAGAGAAATGGCATCATTAAAATCATATCTGTCAATAATCTCTATCAATCTAAATGGCTTAAACTCTCCCATAAAACGCCACAGGGTTGCAGATTGGATAAAAAGACATGACCCATCCATTTGCTGTCTACAAGAGACTCATTTTGAACCCAAAGATGCATTCAGACTTAGAGTAAGGGGATGGAGTACCATCTTCCACGCAAATGGACCTCAAAAGAAAGCTGGAGTAGCAATTCTCATATCAGATAGACTGGATTTTAAACTAGAGGCCATAGAGAGAGATACAGAAGGGCACTATATTATTCTTAAAGGAAGTATTCAACAAGTGGATATGACAATTATTAATATATATGCCCCCAACAGGGGAGCAGCAAGATACACAAGCCAACTCTTAACCAAAATAAAGAGACATATAGATAAGAACACAGTAATAGTAGGGGACCTCAACACCCCACTATCAGAAATAGACAGAACACCCTGGCAAAAACTAAGCAAAGAATCAAAGGCTTTGAATGCCATACTCGACGAGTTGGACCTCATAGATATATATAGAACACTACACCCCAGAACCAAAGAATACTCATTCTATTCAAATGCCCATGGAACATTCTCAAGAATAGATCATGCTCTGGGACACAAAACAGGTCTCAGCCAATACCAAAAGATTGAAATTATCCCCTGCATATTCTCAGACCACAACGCTCTGAAATTGGAACTCAACCACAAGGAAAAACCTGGAAGAAACTCAAACACTTGGAGGCTAAGAACCATCCTGCTCAAGAATGACTCGATAAACCAGGAAATCAAAAAACAAATTAAACAATTTATGGAGACCAACGAGAATGAATACACAACGGTCCAAAACCTATGGGATACTGCAAAGGCAGTCCTAAGGGGGAAATACATAGCCATCCAAGCCTCACTCAAAAGAATAGAAAAATCTAAAATGCAGTTTCTATATTCTCACCTCAAGAAACTGGAACAGCAACAGAGGGACAGGCCTAACCCACTGACAAGGAAGGAGTTGACCAAGATTAGAGCAGAAATCAATGAATTAGAGACCAGAACCACAGTAGAGCAGATCAACAGGACTAGAAGCTGGTTCTTTGAGAGAATCCATAAAATTGATAGACCACTGGCAAAACTTGTCCAAAAACAAAGAGAAAGGACTGAGATTATTAAAATTATGACTGAAAAGGGAGAGGTCACGACCAGCACCATTGAAATTGCAAGGATTATTAGAAACTTTTATCAACAGCTATATGCCAAAAAACTAAACAATCTGGAAGAGATGGAGGCCTTCCTGGAAACCTATAAACTACCAAGACTGAAACAGGAAGAAATAGATTTCTTAAATAGGCCAATTAACTATGAAGAAATTGAGTCAGTGATAAACAACCTTCCAAATAATAAAACTCCAGGCCCAGACGGTTTTCCTGGGGAATTCTACCAAACATTCAAAGAAGAAATAATACCTATTCTCCTAAAGCTATTTCAAAAAATAGAAACAGAAGGAAAGCTACCAAACTCATTCTATGAGGCTAATATTACCTTGATCCCCAAACCAGGCAAAGACCCCCTCAAAAAGGAGAATTACAGACCGATTTCTCTAATGAATATGGATGCCAAAATCCTCAACAAGATCCTTGCTAATAGAATCCAACAGTACATTAAAAGGATTATCCATCATGACCAAGTGGGATTCATACCTGGGATGCAAGCATGGTTCAACACTCGCAAATCAATCAATGTGATACATCATATCAACAAGAAAAGACTCAAGAACCATATGATCCTCTCAATTGATGCAGAAAAAGCATTTGACAAAATACAGCATCCTTTCCTGATTAAAACCCTTCAGAGTGTAGGAATAGAGGGTACATTTCTCAATCTCATAAAAGCCATCTATGAAAAGCCTACTGCAAGCATTATTCTCAATGGGGAAAAGCTGGAAGCCTTTCCCTTAAGATCAGGAACACGACAAGGATGCCCACTCTCGCCACTATTATTCAACATAGTACTAGAAGTCCTTGCAACAGCAATCAGAAGACAAAAAGGGATCAAAGGTATCCAAATCGGCAAAGAAGAAGTCAAACTGTCTCTCTTTGCAGATGACATGATACTCTATATGGAAAACCCAAAGGAATCCACTCCCAAACTATTAGAAGTTATAGAACAATTCAGTAAGGTGGCAGGATACAAAATCAATGCCCAGAAATCAGTTGCATTTCTATACACGAATAACGAGACTGAAGAAAGAGAAATTAGGGAATCCATCCCATTTACAATAACACCAAAAACCATGCGTTACCTTGGAATTAACTTAACCAGAGACGTAAAGGACCTATATGCTAGAAACTATAGATCACTTTTGAAAGATATTGAGGAAGACATAAAAAGATGGAAAAATATTCCATGCTCATGGATTGGAAGAATTAACATAGTTAAAATGTCCATACTACCCAGAGCAATCTACACTTTCAATGCTATCCCGATCAAAATACCGAGGACATTTTTCAAAGAACTGGAACAAATAGTCCTTAAATTTGTATGGAACCAGAAAAGGCCCCGAATCTCCAAGGAACTGTTGAAAAGGAAAAACAAAGCTGGGGGCATCACAATGCCGGATTTCGAGCTGTACTACAAAGCTGTGATCACAAAGACAGCATGGTACTGGCACAAAAACAGACACATCGACCAATGGAACAGAATAGAGAACCCAGAAATGGACCCTCGGCTCTTTGGGCAACTAATCTTTGATAAAGCAGGAAAAAACATCCGGTGGAAAAAAGACAGTCTCTTCAATAAATGGTGCTGGGAAAATTGGACAGCTACATGCAAAAGAATGAAACTTGACCACTCTCTCACACCATACACAAAAATAAACTCCAAATGGATGAAAGACCTCAATGTGAGACAGGAATCCATCAAAATTCTAGAGGAGAACATAGGCAACAACTTCTATGACATCGGCCAGAGCAACCTTTTTCACGACACATCTCCAAAGGCAAGAGAAATAAAAGATAAAATGAACTTATGGGACTTTATCAGGATAAAGAGCTTCTGCACAGCCAAGGAAACAGTCAAAAAAACTAAGAGACAGCCCACGGAATGGGAGAATATATTTGCAAAGGACACCACAGATAAAGGACTGGTATCCAAGATCTACAAAGAACTTCTCAAACTCAATACACGAGAAACAAATAAACAAATCATAAAATGGGCAGAAGATATGAACAGACACTTTTCCAATGAAGACATACAAATGGCTAACAGACACATGAAAAAATGTTCAAAATCATTAGCCATCAGGGAAATTCAAATCAAAACCACACTGAGATACCACCTTACGCCAGTTAGAATGGCAAAGATAGACAAGGCAAGAAACAACAATTGTTGGAGAGGATGTGGAGAAAGGGGATCCCTCCTACATTGTTGGTGGGAATGCAAGTTGGTACAGCCACTCTGGAAAACAGTGTGGAGGTCCCTTAAAAAGTTAAAAATTGAACTACCCTATGACCCAGCCATTGCACTACTGGGTGTTTACCCCAAAGATACAGACGTAGTAAAGAGAAGGGCCATATGCACCCCAATGTTCATAGCTGCATTGTCCACAATAGCCAAATCATGGAAGGAGCCGAGATGCCCTTCAACAGATGACTGGATTAAGAAGCTGTGGTCCATATATACAATGGAATATTACTCAGCTATCAGAAAGAACGAATTCTCAACATTTGCTGCAACATGGACGGCACTGGAGGAGATAATGCTAAGTGAAATAAGTCAAGCAGAGAAAGACAATTATCATATGATTTCTCTCATCTATGGAACATAAGAACTAGGATGATCGGTAGGGGAAGAAAGATAAAGAAAAGGGGGGTAATCAGAAGGGGGAATGAAACATGAGAGACTGTGGACTCTGAGAAACAAACTGAGGGCTTCAGAGGGGAGAAGGGTGGGGGAATGGGATAGGCTGGTGGTGGGTAGTAAGGAGGGCACGTATTGCATGATGCACTGGGTGTTATACGCAACTAATGAAGCATCGAACTTTACATCGGAATCCGGGGATGTACTGTATGGTGATTAACATAATATAATAAAAAAAATTACCGTTCAAATAGAAAAGGACTCTTTAGCAAGAGGTTTAAATTTCCCTGCAGCATGAACTGACGTCCTGTGTCTCACGCATTTGGGGTTTGGGCCAGGGCGCTTTTTAACAAAATCCAAATTAAAATCCCGATTCAGGTTCTTTCCACTTTACTTCTTTGGCAAGTGTGTGGGCGTTGGCTGCCGTGAAGAGAAATTTTAAGGGGATTGTTTCAGGGAATAGTTTCCTTAATGATAAACACTACCCCGGACTAGCTCTGCTATGGACGACTTTACATGGCAGAAGCTTCCTTCTGGTTTCTGCTGTGACACGTCGTTCATGCCCACAGTGAGATTTCCCAGAACTGACACCCTTGAATCTGGACGCTTTTTCACGGAATACCTGCTCAGAGACATTGAAGCAACGATAGTGAAACAACTCAAATTAATCAGTTGTGACTGATTTAAATGAGGCCTAATTGCTCGTGTGGCTGGTGCTGATCTGGCTGCCAGCCCCGAACGAGGCCAGGTGCGCGCCGCCCCCCCCCAGGAGTGCCACGCGCCGTGTCCTCGGTCACCTGGAGTCCGGTAGCCAGTCTTCTGTGCGGTCTGTGGTTGGCTTTTCACATTTTGGGAGAGAATAAATCAGAGTGTTCTTGGCAGGTGATGATATTCCCAAATTTCCTTCTCAATATGAAGAAAGAAAAGGCTCGTTAAGTCAAATCCACTGGGGACAGAGTTTCTTTTGTCATCCTTTTCTTCAGGAGTGCACCTCACGCTCTGACAGAAAATTGCTCATTAATCCCCGTGGAATGACGCAGTCACTCAAGTGGACTCGAGCTATAAAAAATTTCTAAAGACCCTGGCTGCCATTAATTGCTTGCTGTGGCTTTTATTGGGCTGTGTCTCCCCACAGAGGACACCAAGTCCCCGCTGACTGTTAGTGCCAGGCTCTGTTTGCTTTTTTATCACATCGGGACACTGCATTGTTCCTCAAGCACGCTGGAGCGGGACAGGATCGCCGGGGCACGCAGCGGCCGACACCTGGGACCGGGCTGTTCCTCGCTTCGTAGCTGCAAGACAGCATTGGTGTGGCAACACTGGGGAAACACAGCGCCAGTTTGGGGCCCGGGATGCACATTCCACTGTGTTAATGCCCAAATACTGGAGAGGCAGGTGGAGGCGGAGGGAGACGGTGCAGGCACAGACGCGGGGAGACACGTGGAATTCGCCTGGGAGCCAGAAGAGAGAGACGCCACCTAGAGCGGGCCGTGGCGCAGGGTGCCTTCCCCGCTGGCCGTGGCTTGCACGTGGTCTCAGGAGCAGGGGCGGTTCAGAGAGGAAGTATGATGTACCCGGTTTCTGGGGACACATGCCCAGCGCCATGAAATGGGGCCAGTCTCAACAATCAAAAGGTCACTATTTTCTTAGCACCTGCTTTTTGGAAAAGCGACACGATTCCTAGCGCACTGCTCTGGCTCTGGTGGGACGGTGTTTCAAGGAATCTGGAGACGGAGGTGAAGGTCTGGCTCTCACATAACCCTGAACATCTTACTCCCCATTCCAGACCCAATCTCCTCTTCCGTGAGAAAGGAAATTGACCTTGGGGGATCGCTGTGACTAGTAACCGGCGTAGTCCACGGGATGGTGTTTTCTAAGTAAACAAAGTGCGTCAGCAGGTGTAATGCGCACCTCGGGCCCCAGTGCGGCTCTGACACCAAACGGCGTAGGTAGAAGGGGCATCCCAGCACTCTTGGCTTCTCTCTTTTCACATTGAACGTTTGTGAAAATAATGCACGCACAGCTGGAAACGTCAAACAGCGCTCGCAGCGCGGGTCCCTGCAGTCCCCCGGCTCTGCTCCTGGAAGAAACTGCTTCCAACCCGCCTTCCTGAATGGTGTGCTGGTGCCGCCCGTCAGTTCTCCACGTGGCTTTTGACCTTCTTTTGTGCTCGAGGACTTAGCTCTGTTTACCAGCCTCCCCAGCTCCCTTCCTGCCAATGGTATCAAGTCACTAATTTTAGTGAAACAGTAATCAGTGTTTGTATCATGAAACTGCATAAATATTGTTCTTTCTAGAATCAAGATGTGCACGATGATTACATTCTGTTTTTTTTCTCTTGATACAGCACTTTGGTACTTGTAATTTTTCCAACAAAGGTCCTTGTTTTTTCCAGATGATTTATCATACAATTTATTGTATTAGTGAACTGTATAAATACGGCTCTCTGTAGAAACTGGTAGTGTACCACAATTATGTTTTCTCTTAGAGGTTCTTGTTCTTCCTTGGTTTAATGATTGTAGCACGTCCTCCTTGTTTAGTTTTCTGAACAAATGCCCCTTCCTCCTTCCCAGACAAGCCTGTGATTCCTACGGCCTCCCCTCTCTCCACCGACGGCTCTCTTGGAGACCTCTGTCTTTGGGGACATTTTCTGTCATCCTAAGACTTCTCTTCTTCGCACTCCCAGTCCCCATCTGTTTCCTGGAGCTCTTTCTGGATTTACTCCTTTCTTGTACTGGATCTGACTTCCCAACAGCTTCCAGAGAAATGGTACATCAGAGTCACCCACGTTGGAGCTTGGGTCGGTGGAGAATTCCTTCCGAATTTTTAATGAAGCGTCTGCTCTGAAAGAGCATGATCTCATTTTGAATTTTTAGTCCAGATTTGTTGTTGAAAAAGATCCCATCTTATTCTGATTCTCATTCTTCTGGGTATGATGATGGTGTTCTCTCTACCTCCTATATTTTCTCTGGAATTCTTTAAAACTGTGTTCTTTGCCTCTGATGTTCTGATATTAATTTTTAGTTAATTAATTAATTTCATCATAGACTCTTTCCAAACCTTGTGCTGGGCATTCAGCTGGCCCGTTCTATCTCATGATTTATGTTTTTTAAATATGAGGACTTTCCTTGAATTAATTTTTCCATGATAACTTCCACTTGATTTCTCTCCCTCCATTTTCGGAGGTCTTTTGGTCGGTCAGATATTAGACCTCTTGCATTAATTGCTTACATCCCTAATACACTCTCGCGGAATTCCATCGCTTTTTGTCTTTTTGTCCTACTTCCTGAGAGATTTCTTCAATTTACCTTTAACCATTTATTAAATTTTAGTATTTTGCTATCAGCCTTTTTATAGTAATATTTTTTTATTATATTATGTTAGTTACCATACAGTACATCCCTAGTTTTTGATGTAAAGTTCCATGATTCATTACTTGCGTATAACACCCAGTGCACCATGCAATACGTGCCCTCCTTACTACCCATCACCAGCCTATCCCATTCCCCCACTGCCCTCCCCTCCGAAGCCCTCAGTTTGTTTCTCATAGTCCATAGTCTCTCATGGTTCATTCCCCCTTCTGTTTACCCCCCTTTTCTTCTTCCCTTTCTTCTCCTACTGATCTTCCTACTTCTTATGTTCCATAAATGAGAGAAACCACAAGATAATTGTCTTTCTCTACTTGACTTATTTTGCTTAGCACTATCTCCTCCAGTCCCGTCCATGTTGCAGCAAATGTTGAGAAGTCGTTCTTTCTGATGGCTGAGTAATATTCCATTGTATATATGGACCACATTTCTTAATCCAGTCATCTGTTGAAGGGCATCTCGGCTCCTTCCACAGTTTAGCTATTGTGGACAATGCTCCTATGAACATTGGGGTGCATATGGCCCTTCCCTTTACTACGTCTGTATGTTTGGGGGTAAATACCCAGTAGTGCAATTGCTGGGGTCATAGGGTAGCTCAATTTTTAACTTTTTAAGGGACCTCCACACTGTTTTCCAGAGTGGCTGTACCAACTTGCATTCCCACCAACAATGTAGGAGGGATCCCCTTTCTCCACATCCTCTCCAACAATTGTTGTTTCTTGCCTTGTCTATCTTTGCCATTCTAACTGGCGTAAGGTGGTATCTCAGTGTGGTTTTGATTTGAATTTCCCTGATGGCTAATGATTTTGAACATTTTTTCATGTGTCTGTTAGCCATTTGTATGTCTTCATTGGAAAAGTGTCTGTTCATATCTTCTGCCCATTTTATGATTTGTTTATTTGTTTCTCGTGTATTGAGTTTGAGAAGTTCTTTGTAGATCTTGGATACCAGTCCTTTATCTGTGGTGTCCTTTGCAAATATATTCTCCCATTCCGTGGGCTGCCTCTTAGTTTTTTTGACTGTTTCCTTGGCTGTGCAGAAGCTTTTTATCTTGATGAAGTCCCACAAGTTCATTTTATCTTTTGTTTCTCTTGCCTTTGGAGATGTGTCATGAAAAAGGTTGCTGTGGCCGATGTCGTAGAGGTTGCTGCCTATGTTCTCCTCTAGGATTTTGATGGATTCCTGTCTCACATCGAGGTCTTTCATCCATTTGGAGTATCTTTGTGTATGGTGTGAGAGAGTGGTCAAGTTTCATTCTTTTGCATGTAGCTGTCCAATTTTCCCAGCACCATTTTTTAACTCCTAAGATTTTTTCCTGTCCTCAAGTGTCCTTAACCTTGTTTTAGGTATGAAATGTTGAGTTCTAACACTGAAGACATTAATTGAGGTGCTTTGAGGTTTTCTTCTGTTCTCTACATTATGTCTCTGTGCTTACACTTTTCATTTTTTTCTGTCTTTTCTATTAGAGATTTTCCTGGAGTCTGGGATGCCATGTCTTCATCTATCCAGATAGGCTCTCTATCCATTGTCTGTGTGTCTATCATGTCCGTATCTGTCCATCTGTCCACGTGCTCATCTACCTATTAGCATAGTGGGAGCTCTCCGTGTGATGGGGGTCAACATGTCACCAAAGACTGGGTGTTTGTGGCTGGTAATTCCATGAGCAGATGGCTCCATTATCAGTGGGTGGAGATTTCCTTTTCTCCTGAGCCTGTTAATCTTTTCCCAGGGGGAACGTGTGGTCACCTACCTGGGGGTAAGGTGAGGGAGGCCCAGGAGTCTAGCTCTTCCGTCTGAGACTGTCAGTCCTGCAGCATCAGCCCCACACACTGCACCCCTCCCCCCGCACATGCTACACCCACTTTATGCTGTGGCTTCCCTTTCAGATTCTGCAGGAAATGAGGATCTAGGCTCCTAATCAATGATCAATATCAAATTTCTCCCCTGGGTGGGTAAGGTGGTGGGGTTTGGATTTCCAAACAAGCTATCACGTAGCTTTGGTGTGAGAGTGTCCCCTTTGTGTTGAGGCTCTCTAAGTATCTGTTGGGAGAGCAAGTCTCTTCTTACTGGCGTCCTTCTCTGCAGGGCTGTCCCCTATGCTAAACCACTCCTCTTCTTGCTTCCTGCCTGTCGCACGTCACTTGAAAGTGCTTGTCTGCTAGTAATCCCCTTTCCCATTTGCCTCTGGGGATTTATACCTCTCTGTTTCTTTAACTTCTTGGAGGTGAGGTCACAGGACGGAGAAGATATAAATTTATGTTCTCAGCCCTTTAAATTTAACAGAAGTCCAAAGACTTCCTTTTGCAGAGAGGTTGTTGAATGTTGGGTTTCAGTTGAAAGAACCTCAGGAAATTGAGGACAGAACACCTTCAGGTATGAGTTTTGGAGACTTAAACTTTTATCTTTGACAGAAAAGTGAATCCCATCCTTAATCAGATACAAACGCATTAGCATTGGCCCACAGATTCAAGCAAGGAGAAACCAACTCACCCCCAAAAGAAAAAAGATCAAGGCCAAGAACTGGAATGGCTTCTCAGATGGGTTGAGTTAACCTGCACAATGGACACCATACTTCTCTGTCATTCCGATTCTTGCTGCCGTCAGGAATGGTGACTCTTCTCACGGTGTTGGGAAGACGAGCATAAACAGAGCTGGGGAAATCACATTGGCAATTAGACTAAAAAAGCTGGATTTCTAGAGGAATGAATCAAAGGGAGTCAAACTGCAGAGTTCACGTTGGCAGCAGCTGATGGGGCCGAGAAGTGGAGGTGAGGTGTCTACACTGGCTGATAAACAGAGACCTCCCTCGGGGTTTTTGTACATTCTTACACAAGGTGATGGTGAAGGGGTCCCTCTCTCGTTTTATCATAGAAGGGTCTGAGGAATGGACGTTTCTAGAGTCACAAGGGAAGAATGTGAGGCGTGGGGAGGGGAAGGGCACGTTGGACTGTAATGTTGGGGAGAGACCTTGCAGTTGGAATTAGGGTCATCTAAGTGAACCTCGAACCGATTTGCCTTGGAAGAAACGGTGATGGGCTTGGGCAATGGCAGAGTGTTCCAAGTCACCCCCTCAGGAACGTCAGACTGTTGAGTCCCATTACGTGAGTTCTTGTTCGACCATTTTGTCACAGATCGGGGATGTCTAGATGAACTGGAAGTCGCATTAAGATCACTCTGGATGAGTGTATGTTCCAGTCTCCCTGACAGCCTGGATACCCCCTCTAATGTCAGCGTGTGCTCATTGTCCCAGTCATGAGCAGAGGAAGGCTTTTGCACGTCTGCAGGGCCCCTGGAACACGTCACTGCCCTTGAGGCCAGAGAGCTGCCCTTCACCTCTAGTCTGGGAGGAAGAGGCACATTTTGGAGGTGAGAGAGCAGGCTGGTCCCGCTCAGTGTTTGGTGTGGCCAGGCACAGGTATCCCTCCTCGGACCACAGGGGTCGGCCAGGTGCTGGGGGTGTGAAGGTGTGGGAAATGGTCTCGGGCTCTTATGCCTGAATCGGTAAGTGCTTCTAGAATCTGTGAAACACAGTGAACACCACTAGATGGGTGTGCCGCTGAGTCGTCCTTGACCAGGGACCAGTGTTTCCAGCATGCTCCGGGCACACAATTACCAGGCTTGCGTGAGTTTGGGAATGCCACACAGGACCTCTCCCTCCCTGTGAGTCCCAGTGTTCCGAAGGATGAAATTCTACAGCAAGTTCGATTTCATTTTAATTCAGCACTTTGACACTGATCTGAATATTAGCCTCTCTTTAGAGAAACACTGGTTGACATGTGGAGGAAGGATGACGCTAGGCAGTGTCGGGGGGATGGGGTTCAGGAGACGACTGGGTCTCCATCTCCTGTGCACCATTCGTACCGGGCTGGCCACACATGAGCTCAGCAGGCCGACTGAGAGGTTGGAACGTGGGCGCTGCTCTGTCTCCCTGGCTCCCGCCTCCCCTCCTCTGTGTTTAATCAGTAAGTGAAAATACGGATGGATCTGGCAGGGGCGTGTCTCTCATCTTAGATAAATTCCATCTTAAAACAAAGAAAAGAAAGAGGGCATCTAGGGCAAGCAATGATGTTTTGTTTGTTTTTTAGAAAAGGAAATCGAGGCATGTTCCTATACCCGCGAAATGCATGGGCCACTCCTGCTCACCTGGGGGGCCTCCCGCTTCCCGCTCCCGCCAGCCGCGCTGGGTCTCAACTCTCCAGGTGGTGTGCTCCCGAGGCCCAGGTGCCCCCGCAGGTGTGGTTCTCTGTGTTTAAAATGCTCTTTCCCCGCCCCCTTCCCTACCCCATGCCCATCCTGAGCATGTCTTACTCATCTTCAGGTCCGTGCCTGCTGTCCCCCCACCACCTCCTCACCCGCTCCAGGCTGCACCTCGTGGCCTCCAGTGAAGCCAGTGGCCCTGGGGTGGGGGCACCATGACCTTGCTCAGAGCTGCATCTGGGCGACTGGGCGCACGTGCACTGACCGTGCATCACGCTACCGTGGCCCGTATCCCAGGCCACACAGGACCATCCCCTGGGAACCCACGTTGTTTTGATTGTAACTGTTCCTGTGTCTTAATGATCACTTTTGATTTTGAGGGATGACTCTTATTTATAGCAAAACATGTTGGGTCATCTTGCCCTTTTAGTGACTTCGTAAACTGTAAATAGGCTTTAGTTTTTTTCTTCTATGGTATAAAGCATTTGTTTTTTTCATTAACTGGTTCTCATTTGTTATGAAAATTTCCCTTTCAAGTGCTTTGCTCTGAGAGGTTGAAAAATTAGGAGAAGTCTGGAGTTCAGTCCTCTTTTCTAATATGGAAATGTTAGCTATGATATTTAAACTTTGCATCTGTGTCTCTCTCTGGAAGTCCTTTCCCTATCTTCTCATGGCACAGCTAACGGAATGCCACACTGTCCAACAGTGGGCAGGGGATTCTTACAGAGAGGACAGGAGATTAGTTTTGTAACTTGGCAATTAATGCATTATGGTTACTGTGTTTCAAGTATGCACATTAATGAAAATTAGAATGCATTTTAATTGGATTGCAAAGAATATGACTGTCTAGAAGCAGGGTTTAATATGATACCGGTGAGCCTGCCAGGGACCACATTTGAGGGAATGCTGGGTGCTTCTCAAGGTAGCCCAGGTTCCGTGCTTGCCTGTCTGGGGGTTATGAGTCACTGTTGGGAGTATTCGGTGACAGAACCAGAAAAGCCTGTGCGTGTGTGTGTGCGTGCACGTGTGTGTGTGTATGTGTGCGTGTGTGTGTGTGTGTGCATGTGTGTGTATGTGTGTGTGTGTGCGTGTGTGTGCACATGTGTGTGGGCGTGCGTGTGCGCATGTGGGTGCCTGTTTGCATGTGTGCGCATTGTGAGTGTATGGGTGTGTGCACGCGCATGTGTGTATGTGTGTGCGTGTATGTGTGTGTGCGTGTGTGTGTGCGTTTGTCTGTGTGTGCACGCGTGTGTGTGTGTCGTGAAGGCGTCTGACAGCCTGTATTTACCCATTGGATGTATATGCACATCTTCCTAAGCATTCATTTAGCTGACAGTCTGGGAAATGTCAGCGTTCTAATTAACTCCAGCCAGAGAAGGTTGTGCTGTAGTTTGAAATCCCTTTGATTGATGCAGCTGCAATTAGAGTTGGGCTCAGGCTCCGCCGCTGGAGCGGAAGAGGGTCGAGTCGAGGAGGAGGCGGCGGTGCCGCGGGTGGGTCTACGGAGCGGCTCCTCTCCCAGTGCGGGAGGGCCCTGCCCCGGCCATTGTCACCCGGCAGCGTACCAAGCTCAGGGCCTGAGTGTCTCGGCCCAGCCTTGCCCACTTCCCAGCTCGGGGAGTGCATCCCTTTGTTAGAAGAAGGAGTCCACGTCATCCTCTGATTTTGTGCATATTGCTTTATGAAGGGGTTTTGAGGATTGGAAGATTATTATGCGAACTCCCAATTGATCTGCTCTCGTACCGATGAAATGTATTGACAGAGCATCCTGACTTATATTTACCTTAAAAATAAACTGGTAAACGCTGTGTCTAAAGTCCCGTGATTAAAATGACAGGAATAAGGATACAATCCAGATTTTTAGATACTTTCTATAGATGCTGATAACACCCAAGTAAAAAGTCTTCCCTCGAGCACTGAACCCAGCAATTCAGCATCTGTTGGTTACCCAGGACCCGACAGCGCCTCGGACCTGCAGGGGTCGGCGGAGGCATGCGGGTCAGGAAGCCGCGCCAGGCACGGGGCGTCAGGGCTGCATGGAGACTAGGTAAGAGATGTGCTAGTGAGGAAGTGGGAATCCTGGCAGGAGGAGCCACTGAGCAGGTCTCTGATGTGTGAGAATACTTTCAACGACGGAGGAATGGAGACGGGGGCTTCCGGGCTGAGAGAGCCGGGGGGCCTGCTTGGGGGGCAGCAGCGTGGCCACCTTGCGGAAGGCACAATGGGGCCATCACACGGGATCGTCATCCAGGGCCTGGCGCGCCGTGGCATCGGAACTGTGTTTTAGGGTTCACTGGTGGTGCTCAGGGACCCTGCCCGTGCTCGGTGTGGGGAGCCCAGGGACTCGTCTGTGTTGGGGCAGACAGTCTTGTCCCCGTGGCAGAGCAGGAGAGACTGGAGGCAGGAGAGCCAGTCAGGACGCCACAGCAGTTGTCCTCACGAGGGGTAGGAGGGTCTAGAAGAGGTCGTTGGTCCTGTGCTCCTCCAGGTTGGGGGGAGAGGAGCTGGCTGGTCCAGCAGAGATGGGAGCAGGAGGTGTTTCTCAGATCGGCCCTGCCTTCAAGCTCCTCGGCTCGATTAAAGACGAAGATGCTTGGAGCTCTGGGCCTCACAAAGCAGAGTTCCAGGTGAAGCCAAGGCAAGAACACCTCGAGGAGGAAGATGGTGGGGACGAGTTCTGGCCGTGGGAGTAGGTGGAGGGCGTGGCATCTTCCGAGGTGCAGGGAGCTCCTCCTGGTGCTCGTCTCAGGGTCTGGACCAGGTCCGGGCTGTCCTCCACGGTAACTTGCTGAAATGCATAGTGGAGAGTCACTTGTTTCTGAGGTGGTGTGAGGGGGCCACAGGATATCTGGTCCAGCACGGGTCTGGCTGTGTCTGGCTGGGATCATCATTTGAGTCTGTGGTCAGAGTAAAACAGACGGCCCTCCTCAATGGGGGTGGGCCTCGTCCAATCTGCCGAGGGCCCGAAGAGAACACGAGGGAGGCGGGGATGATTTGTCCTCTCTGCTGACATTGGCTTCTCCTGCTTCCGGGCTCGGCTTGGCCCCGAACCTCACTGTTGACCCTTGGGGGGCGCCGGCTTGCTGATCCGGTGGTAGCCTCCCCAGCCTCTGTAATCACGGGAGCCTCTTCCTTACGGAGCATCTCTGCGTTGATGGGCCTCCTGTGGCTGGGTCTTTCTGGAGAACCCAGACCAAAACAGAAGTGTTAATTTCCTATTTAAAAATGTTAATGACTTTACTGTTTCTATATAAATAATAATACACATTATAAAAACAATCAAGTCACATAGATGAGAACAGAAATGAGAGCCAAAAAACATTGCTTAATATCCTAAAATATTATTCTAAGGCTAAGAAAAATATTATGAAACATTCAATAAGAGATTGGAATTATTGTATTTTTAACTCCACTTCTAATTTTAGATGTTAGCAACTTCTGGCAACGAGCGATGAGAGTCAGCACTCCTACGGTTCTTGCCAAATGCCCTCCTTTTCCCTCCAGTCTTTGTGTTTGTGATGTTATTGTTGTCACATTGTTGGGGTTTCTAGCGTTTGCAGAACTTTTACTGTTGCTCAATGTCATATTAACAGGTGTGACAAGGTCAGCAACATAAACAATGGTCTTTCACGAGCTTTTCAAGGGTTGTGCAGAATCCGTCTTCGGGGCGGATGGGTTTTTGTTTGTAGTTTGCTTTTAATTTGAAGGGCATTTGCTGCTTGTGATAGTGTTCCAGGGGCAAGGTGTACCTGTGAACTCATCAACTCATTGGACATGTGATTGGTGAATACAGGTCTCTACTGGGTGGTAATTATCAGACACGTGCATGCTCTCCTCTGCCACCCTCTCCTGAGTGTCCCGTGTAGCCCCTTAGGTCACTCCGTGAGATCACGAACTTTTCCATCCCACGCTGGCCATCCCCTGAAGGGCAGGCTGCCCGTGGTAAGCACATCCACATACATTTTGGGGGCCTTTATAGCTATTTGGGGAGAAATAACATAAGCAAACAATGACTTTTTTTAATTTTAATGTTTTTTTATTATATTATGTTAGTCACCATACAGTACATCCCTGGTTTCTGATGTAAAGTTTGATGATTCATTAGTTGCGTATAACACCCAGTGCACCATGCAATACATGCCCTCCTTACTACCCATCACCGGTCTATCCCATTCCCCATACCCCTCCCCTCTGAGGCCCTCAGTTTGTTTCCCAGAGTCCATAGTCTCTCATGCTTCATTCCCCCTTCTGATTACCCCCCCTTTCTTTATCCCTTTCTTCCCCTACCGATCATCCTAGTTCTTATGTTCCATAGATGAGAGAAATCATATGATAATTGTCTTTCTCTGCTTGACTTATTTCACTTAGCATTATCTCCTCCAGTGCCGTCCATGTTGCAGCAAATGTTGAGAACTCGTTCTTTCTGATGGCTGAGTAATATTCCATTGTATATATGGACCACAACTTCTTAATCCAGTCATCTGTTGAAGGGCATCTCGGCTCCTTCCACAATTTAGCTATTGTGGACAATGCTGCTATGAACTTTGGGGTGCATATGGCCCTTCTCTTCACTATGTCTGTATCTTTGGGGTAAATACCCAGTAGTGCAATGGCTGGGCCATAGGGTAGCTCTATTTTTAACTGTTTAAGGGACCTCCACACTGTTTTCCAGAGTGGCCATACCAACTTGCATTTGGCCATAGTTGACTAGTAAGGAAGCTGCTGTTTTCTAGACAGCATTGAACGTCACAAATGGAATTGTATCTGTTATTTTTAACAAAAATACTAAAATGTATGATTCAACCCTTGTTAAGGACATAAGATGACTTAAGCAGATTATTTCCGAGTCCTGTCGTGACCTCATGTGGGTTAGGAATGTGTCGGCTGCAAGCAATGCCCCAGTAGCAGGGGCAGAGAAACGAGGTGTTTTTCTGATGCAGCAGGAAGTTGATGGTGGGTACTCTGTGGCTGGCACAGCTTTTGTTCCTGTGCCCCTAAATCTAGGGTTTTCCCAGTTTTAGTTCTCACACGCTCTGCCTCATGGTCTCAATTTGGCAGCTGCGGTTCCAGACCTCAGTAACATTGTAGCTTTTTATTTTGATTCAAGGACTCAGACAAGGAACCTGAGGCTCAGAGATGAATAAACATTGCCCAAGTCACAGGGCTAGAAAGTCAGAGAGCTCATCGTTGGTGCCTTGTCGTGTTTCAAACCCCATTCTCTCTGCTCCACCTCCCCGACCCTGAGGAGCAGGTGTGGGCACTGGGGAGGAGCAGGTGTGGGCACTGGGGAGGAGCAGGTGTGCTCCAGCTCGGCAGGGGCCCTAGAGGATGCGGAGGAGGGGACTGGGGTTCATCCACGCGGGCACACGTGTCCCCTTCCAGCTCGTCTCTTGATGTCCCTGCGTGCTGGGCTCTTGGGGTGTGGAGTAGCGTATGAGTGGACAGTGAGATGAGAGTATGCTAATTTTGAGATTTGCTTAGAGAGGTTGAGCAGTCATGGGGTGGTATGTGGGATCAGAGGAGGTGACCCTCTGGGCCATGCACTCGGGACTCTGGGCTCACTGAGTGCCAGACCACAAATCTAGGGAGGGTGCTGTGTTTCTCGGGGGGGTGAGAGCTGTTTGTCCTGATGCTCACCAGTGCTCCGAGCCGGGCCGGGCCTGCCGGGGAGGGGTCGAAGCCACAGCAAACGTCTCCTCCCTGCGCAGCCCAGCCTGCACCAAGCAGCAGCCCCACCGGCTGTCCACGTCTATGTCGCAAGAGGCATGAGTCAGGGTTCTCCAGAGAGACAGAGCCAGTAGGACGTACGTACCTACACACACCCTTTATGTCTGATACATACATTTGTCTCTAAAGAACTGGCTCCCGAGACTAGAGAGGCTGGTAGGTTCCACAGTGTACCATCTGTAGGCTGGAGACTCGGCACCGATGGTGTGAGTCCTAATCCAGGGTCGGAGAAGACTAACAGCTGAGCTGAAGCAGTCAGAGAGGGAAAGAAGCCGCCCTCTTCTTTCGATTTGTTCTAGTCAGGCCGTCAACATGCTAGATGGGACGCAGCCGTATTTGTGCGGGCAGGCCTTCCTTACTCTGTCCACGGTCACTCACCTCCTTCAGAAACACCTCACAGGCACACCCCGAGCTGTTGCCAGACCACGTATCTGGGTATCCCATGGTTCAGCCAAATACTAACCATCACACACGGCATATCACCAGTGCATTATTTTCGGTCCCAACAAGCCAATCGTCACTCACATTACAGCACATTTGTACGCAATTTTCCCATTCTTTTAAAAAATGGATGCCAATAACATTTAAAACTCTTTTAAAGTCACTCTAGCTTTGAAACTTTCCCCCACGTGCATTCCCAGGACAATAATCTGCTACCATGTATAATGTCTCCGTGAGTGGTGGAAAGCAAGACGAGAAGGAAATGTAGGGCCAGTCAGCGTTTGGGGCTGTGAAAAGCTGACAGTGACCCACAGGTCTGTGGCTTATGGGGTTTTCTGGAGAAGACCCCGGCAACCCCAGCCTACCACTTGGCTCCAGCAGACTGTCGCCACAAGGAAAGTGCAGTGCCAGGTGTTCGAACTGTTCGAGACACAGAGGCGTTTTCGTTTTGTAGGATAACCTATTTTTAAAAAATGTTGGGTCCATTAAAAAAATACTGTGTGTCTGAAAGAAATCGTGTCTCTGTGTTGGATGCAGCTTGAGGGCTCCGATTAGAGATTTCTGTTCTCGTAAAGAAGAATGGATGGAATCCAGTCACTAGAACACTGTTCTTCACTTAGTTTCAGAATTATTTTTGTGCCTTGGGCAAGTAACTCCACCTCCTGGACTCTCACTTCTGTCAAATGTTAGATGAAGCCGCTTCCTGCATCGGATCAAGGATCTCTAACATCCCGCCCCGTTCCCGGGCATCCAAAATGCAGCATGTCCTGAACTGATGCCCCGTTTCTTCCCAACTTCCCATCTCTGTGTTTCCTCCCTGGAGAAGGGCTCTGCTGTCCACGTGGCTGCTCTGGCCCCCTGAGCTCCAAGCCATCCTTAATCGGAATATTATCTTCCTTTGTTTCCAAAATACAACCACAAACCTTATTAATTCCAGTTGCTTGTTATCTCCCGAGTCCGTTTCTCTCTACACCCACTGAGGCGCCTTCAGTGGAAGGCTCCGCCACGAGTTCTTGGTATCGCCTTCCAGCCCATCCGTCCTGCCCCCGCCAGAGCCAGCATTCCGACTGAGGTGCCTGACCCAACCACGTCACGGTTCTGGCCACAGAATTCTTCTCAAGGCAAAGTTGTTTCTTAGTGGCTGACACAACTACTTGCCAGCCCGGGTCACGCAGCATTCATGACGTGCGGCCTGTACGATGGGCAGTTGGATAAAGGGAGGGGACAGTTATTTGCTCAATCTCATATTTTATGTGCAGAAAAATATCACCTACCTCTGGACAATTGATGTAATTATTGGCTCAAGACTTTGATGGGATTTAGGGGCGCCTGGGTGGCACAGCAGTTTAAGCGTCTGCCTTCGACTCAGGGCGTGATCCTGGCGTTATGGGATCGAGCCCCACATCAGGCTCCTACACTATGATCCTGCTTCTTCCTCTCCCACTCCCCCTGCTTGTGTTCCCTCTCTCGCTGGCTGTCTCTATCTCTGTCAAATAAATAAATAAAATCTTTAAAAAAAAAAGACTTTGATGGCATTTAGGGTCAGATCAGAGAATATTTTGGATTTCTTATTCAGAACAATTTTTAAATATGCAATCGGGTCTAGCTTGTGTTGGCTGAGCATTCAACTCTTCGAAGATAAGTTTTGTCACTATGCACGGTTACGGTAAAAAGTAAAGCAGTATATGTTCATGGTATAACCTATACCTTGATCGTATGTGTGACCTCATAAAAATCTAGGTGTATCCTTTGTACAAAATCTGCAGTCCTTAATAAACACACACAAATCAGACACTGTTTTAATTTGGAAATGCGTCACTCATTACTGGAATATTTTTGTAATGAAATTCCTTGTTACGTGAACAATGCATCCTTAATCTCTGTATTTGGGGATAATTCATGTATCGAATTTCCTGAAAGAGGCGTGAAGCGTGTATATTCCGCAAAGCCCAGATACGCTTGCTCTGTGGAAGAATTTGCAGTGGCTGCCCCACCATGGAAAGTCTGTCTTCTTCCTCGAAGCCAAATTGTATGTGAAATGGAGAGACAAGCATATTATTGCTAATTCCAGTCCTCACTCGTTGGTGAGCACACTCGCTCACAATGCCACCCTTAGTGCTGTGAAATGCCACGGAGAATGTGCGGTGAAGCCCTTAGAATTAACCACTCATACTAATTATAGGTTCCACTGGGGAATCCGTTTAACTCTGACCTGGGAAGGAAAGGCATAAATTCACACACATGAATGGGAGAAGGACAGAGAGCTGCGGGAGCTGTGAGTCCTTTATTTATTTATTCTCCTCAGAGCTTTTTGGCTCTGCAAACACAATCTTGTCAGGATTATTTTCAGGTTATTTGTCTAGAGTCCAAAGGAAGGTGACTTTGTTTATTTTGTGGATTTACATGCCATTTCTACAAAATAATCTCTCTTTAAAAATGGATAAAATAGATTGTATTAAACCAAAAAGGAAATATTAGTTTTGGTTCCTTTTGTAATTCAGGTAGATTAAGTCAAGCATTATTGGAAGAGGACTGGACCCTGTTTTGAAAAAAGTCCGTGTCATCAGAATGAGCACAGAGCAAAATGTGGAGGAATGCGTGTCCCATCCTCCGCTTTCGCCCCAGAGGGAGGGCAGAGCCTTCGGCGTTCTGTGGCACAGGAGCCCTCCATCACAGGGCAGCTCGCGTCGTAAAGGGAGCAGCGTTTGGAGTCAGAAGATTTGCGTCCTGGCCCCAGGTCTGCTGGTTCTCTGTCAGCTGAACCTGGGCAGTGAGGTCCCCTTTCGGCATCCTGATTTCTGGGCTGTGGACTGGGGGCAATGATACACAGTGTTCTGGTGGGGGTCAGAGGAGATCATGGGGTGGGGGGGACACGAAGTGGCTCTGAAGACTGAGAGTTCTGAATGATTAGAAGGGATTACCATTGCTGTGACTACTATTGTATTTGTGAAGACAGACCCATGTGACAACATCCTCACATATCCCCCTTTATGGGCCCGACATGCATTTTCCAGTAATGAGCATCTCACGGCTTGTGACGAGTCTTGCAGAATCTGGTGGTGTAGACAGTGTTTATACTAAAGTCAGAACTGAAGAATAGCACAGAGATGGTTCTCTATCAGAAGTCATTGCTCTGTGTTTTTCCTTCTTTAAATTACATCTTTGTAATACAACGTGTCTGCTTGGGATCATGGGCGAACAACATTGTAAAGAGAGCAGGCGACTACGTTACATCAGGCTCCTACGCCTGATGTATATCCATTGTTCATTATGTTACAGCCAGGGACCTGGAGACCCAGAGAGGCTAGGTGACTCGTCCAAGGATACACAGCAAGTAGGGGATGTAATCGGCTCTTTGAATATCCGTTAGACCAAGTTTCTTGATTTCAGGAAATAAAAATCAACTCCGAGGGGACATCATCAAATTGCATGGTTGCACCGATGGGTCCGGGATGTTAATACTGCATGGAATAAATCCCAAATATCCCATCTCTCCAGTACAAAGTGCCAGGAAGGGATATCCAATCTGTGAACTAGGTCACCGCTGGGAACCTGGCTGCCAGGGGCAGGGCAGGTGGGAGATGTATATTAATGCCCAATTCTATTTTTATACAGTTATTATGCAGTTCTATAATTGTGCATATTTATACAATTTCATCATTAATGTCTATTAGTTGGGCATTCATATATTAAATATAGGAATATACCCAAAGGGAAGGAAGACTGGGTGTTGGAAAGCAAAAACCCAAAGAGGAGTAGCAAATGTCCGCTGAAGTTCATGTTCTCGGTTCACGTCTCACGCTTCATGCAACCACTCGCACGCCGTCCTCACCCGTCGTGACGTCAGCTCTGTGTGCGTGCTCTGGTGACATCTCTTCTGCTAATTCAGATTTCCTGCCCCCTGATATCTTCAACCCAGGACAAAATTGTGAAGTGAACCACAACTAGTGCATCTCACACAAAAGGAGAAAGGAAGTGTGCACACGAGGTGGTGACCTCATGGTTCGTGCTGAATGTCTACCTCAAGGCCTTTGAATACCTTATTCTTCAGGGGTCTACTTACCCCAAGATGCGTCTGACACTTCACTTTCTTGTTTGAGAGGGGACCATCATCAAGCTTCTGCTTGGACCGAGCATCGAGCAAATGATGAGAGCCGCCGCACTCGGAGCACGTCGGCGGAACCCGGCGCCTCTGCTGGCCGACCCGGAAGGATGGGCTCGGCCAGCCATGAACCCGTGTGCCTGCCCTTCCTTTAGCACCCTCTGTATGCAAGTCCACAAATGCTGCCAAGCTTTGCTGACATGAATGGACACGTTCTCACAGTTACATTTTAATTTTAGAACCCCTACTCGTGGGGTCGAGCCTGTGCTGGGTTCCCAGCGATATGACAGGAATGCACGTTGTTACAGGTCTGAAGGCACAGGTAGGTGAGTGCATGTGGTACATGTGGGTGGTTTGTGGGGAGATATCTGATGGCCTAAAAGTTCTATGCCCAGTTCAGGGATTAATGGAGATACTCAGTACCCCTGGATTTTGCTGGTCTGCAGTGTTACGGTTGCAATCACAGTAGAGAGTCAGAATGTTACTTACATCGGAGGAAGCACACAAAAACCCGAAAGAGCCAGACCGTGCAGCTCAGAGGCTCACATTGTATGCCTCAACAGCCATTTTCCCTGGTAAAAATGAAGTGATAGGTTGTCCCTGAAATCAGCTTTCCCAGTGGAACTTGGTAAAAGACTGAACTAATTTGCAAGGAAGTAGAAACAGAATTTGAAGAATTGTCCCTTCTCAGTCCCTTGAGACAGAGCTGATCTGTGGACACACTCGATCGTCTTCTGCTTGTCCTGAGCCCCTCACGGCTGCCAGGAACATGGTCCCTTCACGACCGTCGCTAGCACACAGTAGGGCTCAGTGAGCTCCATGCCAAATGCCTGTTGGGAAAACGTGCTAATGAGATTTGGCACTCTGAAGCATTTTCTAAGTCAAAGCCACAGTCTACAAAATTAACAGAATTGCTCCAAAAAAAAAAAAAAGGCAGGTGTGTACTTTGGACAGGCATCAGTTACAAGTGACAGTGCTGTCCCAGGCATTGGTCCAACTTCAAGTTAAACGGCAAGAGGAGATCATGGACTAGAGGTCTTACTCTGTTGCATACGAAGGTGTGCTAGCCCCTTGTCACCTCTTCTGGTCTGGAACTACATGGGGAAGTGAAATTCTTGAGCAAAACAGTGAAGCAAATTATTCAAAAAGGAGGGCCTTGCATAGGACTCTCTGAAGTGGCACTGGCAGCCGTGTGGTGTACCCTGTAATTACCAGGAGGGATGGCGTCTTTTCAGGATGGTCCTCTCTGATAGCTTATAGCAATCAGAGCAGGACAGCTTGAGCCAGATGGCTGGCCTTCGCGATTTCAAGTAGATACAATCAGTGACTGGAGTGGCAGTGTCGTCTTGCAGACAAGGAGCGCGAGACCAGCCACTCGTCCTACAGGGTTTCCGTTCCTGCCACACGTTAACACATAGGGAACTCATCTTCTTTCCCGCTGGGGGGGCTGGGAGGCTTTGCTAGCTGCTGTGTCATTCCTTTGTCCCACGTAAACCAACCACTTACCGCTTGCCACCGGCAGGAAAACAGCCAATGCACAGGGGTCAGAGGGCTGCCTAATCATCATTTTGTTCTGTCTAGTTACATTTGTACATTTTTCAAATTTCGGCTTTTGGATGATTTTCCTCTCCACTGAATAAAACAGTAATGGCCGTCACTGGAGGCTGATGAATGAACACACTTTTCTGCTCTTTCCTTCATTGTCAAGCCATCGGAAATTTGCACGGGCAGAAGTGGTGTTCTACAAAGGACTTGGCAGTCCCAGCCAAGGCAAGTCTTCATTCGCAGGACTTGCCTGGCTCTGGGAGACCCTGGTAGTCAGCCTCAGGAGCCCGGGGATCTCTGACCAGCTGTGCTGATGGTTGGCAGCGCTTTCCCGGGACGGTGCTACTCCATTTCTGAGTCTCCTTGGCCGTTGTGCGTCTAGCTGTCCGCACGCGGCGATCAGCAGGAGTGCCCTGAGAGGCTGGGAGGAGAGGGTCGTATGTCCCCGCAACACCTCTCCAGACTGCTGACTGTAGACTTCAGGAGGTCGGCTTGTTCGTAAGTGCCTTTGGCAGCTTTTCATATTTATTTTCCTCCATGAAATTTCAAATGAAGATATTAAAGGTTGATGTCACAGATATTAATCACTGGGGACTTTTAAATTTTACTTATTAGAGAGGGCTTCTTTTTAACTTTTAAAACAATTTATACAACTTAAAAAAACATTTTATCATGAAAAATTCAAACATGCACAAAAGTCAAGAGATTAAGTAGTAAATAGCTAGCCCACGTACCCAAACCAAGACTTACCAGTCACCTGCATTGTGGTGATGTTTCATTTCTCGAGTGGAAGGTGGACATTTTTGAAGGAGGTATTTATTTTTCCCCAGTGGTAATTAGGTTCTCTTTTCCAAAATATTTACATGTTAAAGTTTAAACAAAAATACAACGTGCATAGAGTAAATTGCACAAATTTTGGATATATGGCCCAGTGAATGTTTTTACGAAGTGGTCACACCCAGGCTGCTTAGCCCAGGCCAGGGTATAAAACATTCCCGGCAGCTTACAAGCCCTCCCAACGTTCCTTGTGGTCATTCCTTCTCCCCCACTAAAGGTATTCGTTGTTCTGATTTCTGTCAGCGTAGTTTGCCTGCTTTTAAATTATATGAATGACATTTTGCAGTATAGATTCTTACATGTCTGTCTTTCACTCAGAATCATTGTCTGGGATTCACCCATACATCCTATGTAGCCGTGGCTTGCTCTAGTAACCGCTACAAAGTATCCCACTATTTGAACGCACTGCAGTTTCTTTATTCTACTGTTGATGAACTTTTAGTTGTTGGATATTAGAGATTCTGCTGCTGTTAAGGTCAGGCACGTATCTGCTGGTGCACCCGTGTGCGTGTGTGTGTTGGATCCCCGTCTGGAGAGGAACTGGCGTCTTGTAGGGAATGCGTGCATTCTGCTTTAGCAGATACTGCCAAGGAGTTTTACAAAGTGGTTGTACTGACTTATGCTTTCCGCCAGCGGTGTGACCACCAAGCCTGCTGTCTGGAAGGATTTGCTGACTCTGGACGTGGCGTACCAGTAGAGTCATACAGTACGTGGACCTCGTACTGCATGAAGCTTTCAGGGTTCATCCATTTTGTAGCATATGTCAGTACTTAATCTTTTTCGTATCCGAACAGTAGTCCGATGTATGTATACATGTGTGCGTTCGTCTGTCTGTCTGTTGATGTCATAATTTGTTTATCCATTCATCGATTGCTGGACATTTGAGTTGTTTCCACTTTTTGGTTATTGTGCTATGCTGCTATGAACATTTGTGTAAAAGTTTTTATATGGACATGTTTTCATTTCTCTTGGGTATATACTTAGGGATGGGCTGACGAGTCATAGGGTAACTTCATACTTAACTTTTTGAGGAACTGCCCAGCTGACTTCCACAGTGGCTGCACGGTTATACATTCCCACCAGCAATGTATTAGGATTGTGATATCTACACATACTTGCTAACCATTGTTATTTTATGTCATTGGGGTTTTAAATTTTATTTATTTATTTATTTTTTATTTTATTTTATTTTTTTAAAGATTTTATTTATTTATTTGACAGAGACAGCCAGCGAGAGAGGGAACACAAGCAGGGGGAGTGGGAGAGGAAAAAGCAGTCTCCCAGTGGAGGAGCCCAATGTGGGGCTTGATCCCATAACGCCGGGATCACACCCTGAGCTGAAGGCAGACGCTTAATGACTGCGCCACCTAGGCGCCCCTTAATTTTTTTTAATTAGAGCCTTCCTAGTGGATGTGACGGGGTATGTCATTGTGGTTTCAATTTGTACTTTGTGACTAAGGATATCGGGCATTTTTTCACGTGTTTATTGGCCATTTGCATATCTGCATTGGAGAAATGCCTATTCAAATCCTTTGCCTATTTTTTTTATTGAAGTTGTTCGTTTTTATTTTGTTGTGTGTTATGAGTCCTTTATATATTCTGAGCACAGAACCTTGTCAGACACCTGTCTCACATGCTATGGGTTGTTGCTTTATGTTCTGACACTGCCATTTGATGAACAAAGTTTTTAATTTTGGTGAGGTCCAACCATTACTGTTTTTTCTGTTGTTTGTGGTGTACTCAAGGAACTGCTGCTTAATCTGAGGTTTACACCTATGTGATGTCTGAATTTTCATTTCTCATGTTGGTAGCGTATGCCTGCTCTTTTCTGCACTATCAGCCTCACTAGGAATTTATCAATCTTAAATGCCTTTTTAAAGAATTAAGTTTTGGATGTTTCTCTATTACAATTTTATATATTTTTTAATCTTTTGTTTCTACTTTCTTTTGGTATTCTTTTTAAAAAATAGCTTTCTTGGAATGGCTATCTGGCTCCTTGGTTTTCAATAATATTTCTTTTATAATATATAAATTAATACCTTTAAATTTTCCTCTACTCGCTCTATCAGTTGTACATCAAAAGATTTGCTATTGTATTTTCATTACCACTTAGTTAAAAATGTATTCTTGCTTCCTTTTTAATTTTTTCTCTCATTTATTTAGAAATATATTGTTTAATTTGTATAAATCTGAAAAATATTTAGTTATGCTATTAAGTTCTTGCTTGATCCTACTGTGGTTAGAAGATATATTAAATCACTTAAAATGAATTTATAATTGCTTTTTGGCTCATGATATAAACAAATTTTTAAGTATTCCATTTGAATTTGAAAAGTTAGGTCAATTTTGTTAATTGTGTTTTTTGCATTGTCCATATTGTTACTGATTTTTGTTTGTTCATTTTTACTTTTATTAAGAGAATGGCTTCAATATTTCTATGTCTTTTCTTTTTAGCCAATCTTTAACTCTTGCTTTATATGTTTCAAAATTGTGTTATTAGGTGCATACAAATTTTGGATCTAATCTTCCTATTAAAGTATGCTCTTTTTAAATCTTGAAATCTCTATTTCTAAAAATACTCATGACCTTAGTGACTACTTTATCTTATATAATTTGCACTATGTCAGATGTTGTTTGGCTAGTGTTTTCAATGTACACCTTTTTGGTTAGTGTTTTCAACGTATATCTTTTTTCACTTCTTTTACTCCAAATGTTCTATATTCTTATATTTAAAACGTGTCTTAAGAGCAACATATACTTGCATTGTAAAATACAAACTATAAAAGCTTTGTTTTTAAATTTATATTATTTATACTTTCATGTAATATAATAACTTGTAATCTTGTATTTAAATCTAGCATCATACTAATTTTTTTGTTTATACACCTGTTGGTATGTTTTTCTCCTTTCTGTCTTAGTTTTTAACTAATTGTGTATATTTTTAGCTTTCCAGTTGCCCTTTATTAATTCACTAGTTAACATGTTTTTATTAATCTTTTAGTGATTACAGTAGAGATTATAATGTGCACCTTTGATTAATTCGCATTTAAGTTAAAATGTTACTTTTACTATTTAATGAATTATCAAGGACATTGCTGTAGTTTGACTCCTGTTTTTTGTGCAGTTGTTCTCATATGTTTCAATTCTTCAAATAATTTAAATCCTACAAGAATTTTTAAAAAGATTTATTTATTTATTTATTTGAGAGAGAGAGGGAGGGGGGCAGAGGGAGAGAATCCCCAAGCGGACTCTCTGCTGAGTGTGGAGCCCAATGTGGGGCTTGATCTCGTGACCCTGAGATTATGACCTGAACTGAACCCAAGAATCAGAAGCTCAACCAACTGAGCCACCCTGGTGCCCCAATCCTACAAGAATTTTTAATTTTTGTGTTAATGATATCTCATATTTAATTAGAGTTAAACATATATTTACCCTTTCTAGTGTTTTCAACTCTCCCTGCATTTCTGTGCCTTTTTACTGGGATCATTTTCCTTCTGTTGAAAATTCCTTTTAATTTCTTTACTTCTATTAGTATTTTTCTACTCATGATGAATTTTATTTATTTTTATTGATTTTTTAAAAGATTTTTTAAAAAATTTATTTGGCAGAGATAGAGACAGCCAGCGAGAGAGGGAACACAAGCAGGGGGAGTGGGAGAGGAAGAAGCAGACTCATAGCGGAGGAGCCTGTTGTGGAGCTCGATCCCATAACGCCGGGATCACGCCCTGAGCCGAAGGCAGACGCTTAACCACTGTGCCACCCAGGCGCCCCCTCATGATGAATTTTAAATTCTTGTTTGTCTGAAAAAATACATTCATTTATTTGATATTTAAGACTACTTGTGCTATGTATTTAATTCTAGTTTGGAAATTATTTTCTTTGATCATTTTAAAACTGTCATTTTATTGTCTTCTGTCTCTTGTTTGTGTTGTATAGATGTCTGTCAGTCTTGTTGATGCTCCTTTGAAGGACAGGTTTCTTTTTTTTCCATTGACCCTTCCTCCCTCCCTTCCTTCCTCCCTCCCTTCCTTCCTCCCTCCCTCTCTTCCTTCCTTCCTTCCTTTTTTTTTTTCTTTAGCAGTTTACTCTGAAGAGCAGTTTATTCTGTGAATAGTTGTGGTAGGTGGACTTCTAGAATGATTCCCCAGGGACTCTCACCTTTGTAAAACCCCTTCCTTGCTTCTCTAAGCTCTGGTTGCCTTCATTGATCTCTGGTCCTTCCAACACTTTCAAAAAAATCATTATCCAGCTTTCAAAGTTTTTTTCCACGGGGTGATTCTTCTAATACCAGCTATGAGATCCCAGCTAGTAGCAAGATCACATGGTCAGTCAAAACAAAGAAGTAGGCATTCTCTAAGTGAATTTCCATTGATCAAGGATGCATTGCCAAACACTCTTCAAGTACTGCTTGAGAACTAGCGAAGGAGATCAGTTTGACCTGGAAGAAACATGCTCATGGTTAATGTGAAGCATGTTCATGACTTATGGTTGAAACATGTTAGAAATTCAGTAAGTTTCTGAATAGACTGGAAGACGAAATACCTTGAAACAACTTAAAAGATGCAGATGAAAGCCAGCCCCAGGGAAAGAGTGAAGAAAGTGCAGCTTCAGTCAGTGCTGGAACCCTATGTCACTTGACCCTGGGTAGTAAATGTCACACACAGCCCACTTGCATTTTCTGCACCTTTGAGGTTCCATGTACTCTTTGGAACTACCAGCTATGCCTTGCTTAGTCCTCTCCCTTGTGCACAGGGATCCAATCCATGTTGGCAAGAATTCCATAGAGGAGGCATTGTTAAAACGCAGGGGCTTTGTGGGGCCCCTGAAAAGAGATTAGAATCCCAGTTTATCCACCCATGTTCCGTATTGGACAATTCACTCAAATTTTCAGTCTTGGTTTCCCAATTTGGGAGATGAAGGTTGTTAGGACATGGTGTCACTGTTGGCAGCCTGGCACATGGTAACCAATCAGCATGGTGTGCCCTTTGCTCACTCTTCCTTTCAGCCTTACCTTTCATGTTCAGGGGACTCCTACATGTGCTCACCGTTTCATCACTTACGTCTTTCGTCTGTCAGTCTTCGGTAACTTCTCTCTCGGTCGGTGTGGCGTGTGAGCGTTGGGGGAAAGTGGTCTGGGAAGGGATGGCAGTGGGATTTGTGCTGTGGGAACCTATGCCACAGACATTCTGATGAGTCCAGCAGCCTCTTTTCCGAATGCAGCCCAGGCAACATTCATTACCCCCACTGGCCAAGAGGGTCAGCCTTGCTCTGGAAGAGAAGGCGGGGATGGTGATTTCCAGCACAGCAGAAGTGGTGGCAGAAGGGTCATCTGTCTGCGGAGACCCTGCAGCAGTGTAGTGATAGGGACCCTTGCAAGGTGTGATTTCAGCGGCATATGGGGCAGGTCTACAAGGGGCCCCATTTTGATGGGGTGATTATGATGTGCAAATGCAGGGCGGACATTCTGAGGCTCGGCTAAGCCACATACAGGCCAGTGAGAGTCATTTTGTGCAAATGTCTGTGGAGCCAGGGAGGGGCTGGATGAACAATATGTGGGGGACCCTGGGACTGGAAGAGAAGCAGGCTGTTAGGAAATGAGAGAGGTTTCACTGGGATGACTCGTCCCTCGCAGGAGGGAAGGGGGTTTGGAGGGAGTAAGAACTTAATGAATTCAAAGACAGCATAGCAGTGAAACATGCAAACCTTCAGATTTTAGCAAGGTGTAAGTGCTTCCTGTTGCGGAACGGGGAGGGGTGGTTTTTGTTTTGATGAGACAGTGTGGTACTGGGTGTTACAGAAAAACAGTGGGATCCCCCCAGCTTATCATGCTGCCATGTGACTGGCATCTGACTTGATCATATACGTACCATCTGTGTAGTTATATGTGAGGAGACCCTCCCTGTTTGGGGCCCATGGAATATGGCTACGGAGGAACCTGGGGGCCTGGGACAAGGTCAAGCTGGAGAGAACTGATTTCCCCCTCAAATGACCCCCTTCATTTTGGGGGAGTACACAGAATGAGCGGGTGGAGAGGGTGCAGGAGATGTTATGCGCCTGGACTCCGGGGGAGCTGCTGGAGCCCCAGGGAGCTTTCCCTGAACACTCAGTGCGGGCGGACAATCACGGGGATTGCACGTTGGCAGAGGCCACAAAGACAAACACAGCGGCGGACGGCGGGACCGTCTTGGGTGTGGGGAGATGGAAACGGTAGTAGCACCCACTGTCGCGGGCGGAGTGACGTGTCACCAGGAGGCTAGCCTGCGCCACCTGCCTTTGTTCTTGGGAGGAGCTGTTTCCTTGCTTGTCCCTCCTCCCCCCAGTCATTAACCTCCCTTCTCTCTGTGTCTATAGCTGCAGAATCAGGGAACCTGAAAGCACCCCCCTCCCCAGATCAAGGTCCTCTTCTGATCAGCAGGGATTCAGGGAGAGAGGTGCAAGGATTTGCCGAGGGCCCCGCAGCTCCCAGCCGCTTCCGCCCTACCTGCTGCTCTCCTGGGTGCTGAGGGCTGCCCTTCTCAGTCCCGCCATGAAGCACCCATGTCACGAACGCCTCTGGACGGGGACCAAGTTTCGTAGTCAGACATCAGCACTGATCAGCGGGCGTCTCTGGTGAAAAGCAGACGGATCGATGCAGCTCGTCTCTTCCACTGGAAAGACAAGGCAGCCGCGTGTGGGGGCCGTTGCATTAACCTGGGAGCCAGGCAGACAGGTTCGAATGTGCCTGCTTTATTGTCCAGCTGTGGGCTTCAGACAGCTTAACCTCTTGGGGCTTCCATTTCTTCCTCTGTAGTTGGGAAATAATACGTCCCTGGTAGGGCTGGGATGCAGACTGAGCCATGTGTGAAGAGGCCACCGTACATATTTTCACTCACGCACATGTATTCAGGAGTGACTGGGGCCTGACTTTGCAGGTGTTCAGGGAGTGTTTGCTGAACTGAACTGAACCAGGGAAAGCATTCCAAGTCCACCTGTGCCTCACGATGCAGGAGTCGTGCTCTCTTCGGAGGTGGAGAGCCACAGAACCAGAGCGAAGCTTACCCGTGAGCTCTCACAGGTGTGCGTAGCCCTAGGGGAGACTGAGCAGAAGTGGCCTGGGACGCAGCTGCACGCCGCCGTCAGCACATGTGATGGTCTCGGGGGGCACGGCGCTCCTCACAGTGGCTTTAGCAGGCGGGTGGGAGAGACCTTATTTTACGTCTTCCGAGGTTCTCGTTGCCAGAACAGTCGACGTAACTGGCGTTCCGCATCAGGCAGCACCACCGTCATCCCCAAAGGCCCCCTCAGACCCTGCCCCTCGGGGTCGGCCGGACCACGTGGCTCTCTGCGAGCTGCGACCCCACGGCTGGCACAGCAGTCCCAAGGGAGTCTGTGAGGTCCAGGAATCCGGCGTTGCCCGGTTATAGTTCTGTTCTGCTTTAGAGTGTAAAGCTGTCTTTGTGGGTCCAGTAAAGGACGAAAATGATTTCAGTCTGGATTTCATGCCGCTTTTCTTTCTGGACAGGAGACTGCTTCAGAAGTCACATGTGTGGTGTGTGCCTCGAACACCCCAGAACCCACTCAGCAGAGAACGCAGAGACCAGATAGCGATCCTTCCGTTGGGTGAGCTTTCCTGTTGAGCAGGTGCTCGTGCTGACGCTCTCAGGGAATTCGAGCGTGTTGTCCGTGTTACAGACGAGGAAACTGAGGCAGGCACAGAACTGGGGGTTCCATCCCAGCAGAATATCGCTTTTTGTCAGAATCAAGACGGTTTTTTTTCACGCCGCTCACTAGTCAGTTTCCCTTGCTCTTGTGGGGCCCATGTCCGTACAGGTCTCTGGGGTTAAGCAGCAGCAATTCCTTGTGGTTTTTTCATCAGTTACACAGGACTTTCTTCAAGGTACAATATGAATGCCACACGGGGCCACACGTGTCCTTACAACCGGGCAGCATACCTCTTCTTGCCCGTTTTCTGTTCATGGGTAACCCAGGGCCCAGGACTTCAATCCGCTTCATTAGAATAGATCTTCTGCCTAAAAGAAAGAAAAGAAGCAGCTTTAAAAGTCAGAGGCCAATTGGGAATTGCTGTTTTCGTTTACCCAGTGATGATAAATAAAGGTGTATTCTCCTGATTTAGGCTTCAAGAGAGAATACCTGGTGAGAGCTTCTCAAACACACAGCTTGGTCTCAGAAGAACTTTTATCTCAAAATAAATGGTTTGATTAATTACTAATTAATATCTTATCTCTTGAATGCACTCATCTCTTTTTCTATCGCCAAAGCCATGATCTTAGTCTGGGGCTCCCGCCCTCTGTCGCCAGCACTGCCCGGTCCTTCCTCTCATCTCTCTGACCCAGACTCTCCTGTGAAGCTGGAGCGAGCTTTGGAAAGCACTTATTTACGAGTTCCCGTCTGTCTTACTGTCTGATGGCTCCACTGGTGGCACAGGGACGTCACGCCCAGGCCGACTGCTTCCTCATGGTTGGGTGCAGCCTCCCTCTCCAGCATGCCCTCTCCCACTCTGCAGCCCAAGTCCCTGCTCCCCTGGTGCCTGGTCTGTGCACACCCCACATGCTCTGCGAGGCACCTCGGGTCTCACCCACTGCTCCACGTGGGCTCCATTCAGGTCCTGGAGAAGGGCTTGCCCCTCCTGGATGCCTCCTTGGCCCCCGGCCCCTGCTGTGTGGACCTGGGTGTCTCTCCTGCTTGCTTCTGTATCCCCTGTTCTTATCTTTAACTCATCACACTGTATTGTCCACACAGTGGATGCTATGTGGGCAGAAATCACATCTTTTCTTAACTCTGGCACCCACCATGCTGTCTGGTGCATGGTAGGTTGTCAGTAAGAGAGGAATGAGTGAACGCTATTTTAAGGAACTTCTCGTCTTCCTCCATCAAACATTTATGGGGCAATTATTGTGTACCAGATGCCAACCACCAGGTCACCTGACGGTACAGGCAGCGGGTCATAGCGACAGTGTGATATGCTTCGGGGGCTCCCAGCTGTAGTTAGGGAAGCCTCCCCATTTCTTGGGGTCTCCGTCTCAGTTGCCTTTCAGGTGTGGGGACTGGGGTGTCCAGACCTGGCCAAAAAGTCGATTTGCAGACACTTAGTCTTTTATAAGGACCTTGGGATTATCTGGCCTGTATTTTTAATTATTATTTTTGCAGTGGTATCATTCATGGAACTTTGTAAAAAGGCTAAAATACTAAGTTAGTTGGGTTGAAATTTGGTAAGAGTCTTGGACTCTCGTATAATGTTCCCCTCTGATCCCTAGTTGCCCTGATGGATGGCTTGAAAAATGACAAAGCAAACCTGACATCTGATATTACAGGTGAGGAAACTCAATCTCTAAGAGGGAAATGGTTTCCTTTATATCACACTGCAAATTAGGGGCAAGGCAAGCACCAAAACTTGAATATTTTACTTTTAAGCCCTAATCCATTTTTTTGGTCCTGAATTCCATACTGATTCCTATATGTTTATCCCTCTTACTGTTTGTCTTATTATGTATCTATGTCTTTATGATTTATTTACTTATCATCTATTATTACCCATCATCACCACCATCACTGCCATCACCACCATCATCACCATCATCACATCACCACTGCCACCTCCATCACCATCACCATCATCACCATCATCACATCACCACTGCCATCTCCATCACCATCACCATCATCACCATCATCACATCACCACTGCCACCTCCATCATCATCACCATCATCATATCACCACTGCCACCTCCATCATCATCACGTCATCATCACCATCATCACATCACCACTGCCACCTCCATCACCATCACCATCATCACCATCATCACATCACCACTGCCACCTCCATCATCATCACGTCATCATCACCATCCTAATGTGATCGTCATCATCTATTTTCTTAGCTTCACATTCTGTGCCACGAAGATAAGTAATCTACATGGAGCCTTCCTATATTCATTCACATGCCATGATTTTCTATTTATCTTGATCTGGTCTTTAAAGAACTGACTCATCAGCTCATCTAGGACCCAAGTTGCCTGTACGCAGGGCCAGATATCCATACCTGTTCAGGAAGTAAATTTTACTTTCTGCCACCTCCTTTTCTCATTTGATCCTAGCCTCTCGGTGCATCTGAGTCCAGATGGCTTCGTTGCCAGTCCCTGATATGCACATACTCCTTGGAACATGGCTTCTGCAATTGGCCTACTCCTTGTTCTTGGGCATGGTATCATATCTGACTTCAGGCTTCCCTTGCATCAACCCACAGTGCCTAGGAGCAAAGCCTAATATCAGCCCTCCGTCGATGGCAGCTTTGCCCTACATGCATTAAGACCCAAGGACTGGGTGCTTTCCCATGCGGAGCAGTCATTGTTGGCTTCTCCTTCAGCAAGACTCTGATGCTTGGCCATGGCTGCTACGGGAGGCTAAGCTCCCATTTACCTACTATGGGGATTCTTGGTGCCAAGCAACAGAATTTGACTCTGGCTAACTGAGGCAGAAGAAAAATGTATTGGAAGAATATTTGCTAGCTCATAGAATTGATGGAGGGCAAAAGAAGGAGGCTCAGCGAATGGATAGGAACCAGGAATGCTGAACATCTGGAAGCTCAGTCTGTTTAGATGCACCTGACGTGGGAAGCCCTTCCAGCTCCCCTGCCATCAGCATGTCTGAAACCTGCTGGGACGCATTCTCATCCATCCTCTGTGACCCACACTCTCAGACAGGACACGCTAGGTCCCATGCTATACTGCTGGGGTTTGAGGAATGTCGCATCTGGCATTTCTCCTCTGTGGATACAGCGGTCCTCTCTCCTACCAGATTTCAAAAGGCCAATGCCAGCTCTCTATCTCTGTATTGCTTCCAGTGTGTTCTGTGTGCCAACGCCCAGAGTTCTTTCTGAGACACGGTTCTCAATCCTGACTCCACACTTCTAGCTCTCGGTTTAGTGACGACTATAGTGAGCTCATCAGGCTTCCACCAGTGGGCCATTTCCTTATCAGGCCTTGGCCACAGGGCTGAGTCTTACTGGCCTTTGTCACTTAACCCTTTCCTCTCACCCACTTAGGGTCTAGAAGAAGCTGAGTTTCCTAATTCCGAGAAATCTCATGTCTCTGGACCCTTGTAGCTGCTTTGATTTTCGTTTTCTACCCAGCCATTGATTTTTCCTAATAATATTTCAAGCGCAGCCATATCAGCCCATGCCCTCTCCTAATTTACGTTATACCTACATATTCAGTGGGAACCTGACCTACCTTCCATGTTGCCATGTGTGTAAGAGTAACCACGTGTTTTCCAGGGTCTGACATCAGTCTCCCTGTCACCAACCATTCAACCACTAAGCCAGTGACATATTTTAAAGCGTTGTTATGACAGCACCCCATGTCAAGCCACCGATGTGTGTATTCATTAAGGCAATGTGATCTGACCGAAGAGGGAAGCCCTGAAATTCAATATTGGACACTCTAGAAGTGACTTATGGTTTGCCTACAGGACGGTGAGTGCTGTGTTTGTGGTGTGGGAGGTGGAGAAGGGGCAGGGCTCTGCATGACACCGTCCTTCTGGTCACTCCAGAGCCTGGACAGCAGAGGCCCCACCGGCGACACCACGTGGCTCCCATAGCCCCCAGGCAACCGCACACATCTGCGGAGGAGGGGCGCGGTGTGGAGGGTTCCATGGGCAGTTTTTCTGGACTCAGCCTAAAAGATGTCCCTTCTGCCCTCTTCTCTTGACCAGAATTCGGTGCCATGGCTCCAGCTGGACGCCGGGAGAGTGCAGCCACGGGCAGGGCCGCTGTGGTTGATTCCCAGTTCTTTCTTAGTTTCCATCCCTCTACTGAAATTCCTCATCTGTTCATGCACCGTCCGCTTTTTCCTCGAGGGCCTTCAACACAGCGATCGTGGGTATTTTAAACCCCATATAATGGATCCAGCACCCGGACCCTGCCAGAGTCTGGTTCTCTTGCATGTTCTGTCTCCTGATGGCGGGTTTGTCTGCTTCCATGGGCCGTGTGGGGGTTCAGTCCATCTAGTCAGTAGGGGCACCCGGCTTGACTTCTGCTGATCCGGTCACCGTCCATGTAACTCTGTTTTCCAGTGGTCCCTTTGTGGAGGGTGGAGCTGATTTCCTGGGGGTTTCCAGTCTGTGCCACAGTCAGCTTCAGCCCCCCTTTGTGCTTGCCCCTGAGAGCGCCTTTCTCCACCCCCTCATCGTCCACAGCAGAAGGCGCCACTCCTTGGGACTCTGTGCACTCAGCTCAGAGCTGGGTGGGGGTGGGGGGGTGCGCTCCCATCTGGGCTGCCTGGTCCCTGAGAGGCGCTGGGTCCCTGAACCTCGAGGATGAGGGGGTACTCTCCTGTCCCGGGCTGGCCTGGTCCTCACCTTGGAGGGGGTGTGCTGGTTCAGTCACCTGTCCCCTGACTGTAGCAGCGTCGCCAGCAGTAAGGGCCCAGCATATCTTCCTGCTCCTCTCCTGGGGGGCGGGTGTTCTGTGCCCCAAGACCAGCCCTCTGCCCTTCCCAGCAGCCCGGCCGTGTTCTGCGGGCACGGCATGGCTGGCCCACTGTGGCGGCTGCTCCTGCCCCAGGCCACCCGGTGAGGACAGGAAGAAGAGCCCCTGAGTGTGCCTGAGCACCCCGGGTTCCGGCTCGCAGGGCTGCATGCTGCTGCGCTGGCCTGGCCCTGTCCTGTAGTGGTGTGTTCAGACTGGCCTTCCAGTCTCCGCGGTGAGAGCAGAGCTGCCCTGTCTCCTTGAAGGGTGTGGGTTCCTTGTTCCCACTCTGATTTCAGCTCTCCACTGGGTTCAGTGAAGGTATTTTGTGGATTCTGTATCTGTTTTTTGTCCTAAATGGTAGGAATGACACTCTCATCAGCTTCTGCGTTTTAGGTGGAAGCCAGAGTCAGCTGTCATGTTTTTAATTACTACTAATTTAATGGCTTTTTGTTCTCTAATGACTTTGGTCTCGGAGCCTCCTCTCTTGCAGGATGGATGCAGCGTCTCCCGTCCCGCTGCGGACGTTAACGGTGGAGTCACTTCTGTTCCCCTCCTTCCTACACACACAGTCTGTTTCCTGCAAATTGCTTTGTTCCTGCTTGATTGTTCTGGTTGCTGGCTTCCTTGTTAGAGCGTTTCGCAGATATCTGCTATTCCTGCCCGCTGCTCATGATCGAGGGCGGCAGGCCCACGTTGTCTGGGGCTCTGGAAGCGTGGGCAGAGGCGGTCAAGTGTGGGCTTCCCTGCAGAGTGCCTGGGGGACTTCAACAGAGACCCCATCATCAGCCTCCCGGTTCTGTCCAATTTGTTGACTCATTCCCCAGACAGGGCTCTTCCAGTCTCCGGCACCGAGACCAGGTCTGGCTGTGCCGGCAGCAGAGCTTTCCTGTTCCAGGGAATTCTGTTTCACTTACAGACACTTGACTGAGCGCCTTCCCGCAGCAATGCCTTCCTCTCTCTTTCTTCACTACTTCTGTCCCGAAGTCGGGAAATCGGTACCTACTTAACACGCCTAAGTGGACTTGAACGTTTAATGGAGCTCCACCATATGGCCGTGTTCAGACTTTCCCATCGACTTCCGGGAGCCCACATATTAGACTCCCACTCTCAGGGCAAAGGCCTTTCATTCGCTCGTCCTTCTAAGCCCTGCAAATGAGTGCAGGCCAGGCCCACAATTGCTCCAGGTTGATTAAGGAAAGACAGTTTCGAAGAGGCCGGTTAGCCATAGCCACAGCCCAGGTCTCCCGCACGGTGAGCGAGTGGCAGGATCTCCCCTTGCTTCTGTGTGTGTCATTGTGCTCGTGCCTCTCGGGCGTTCAGCCTTCCCTGCAGAGGCAGAGCTCCCACGCACAGGGGACTCGGGCAGTCTGCTACACTCAGGTCATGTGACAGCAGACAGAAGACAGGCGTGGGGCACCAAGGAGATGTAGGTTGGGCCTGGGCCCATCGTCCGCATCCTGTCCTCTGCGTGTGAGCAGGACTTGCTTCTTGCCAAGCTCTTTGACATCTGCCATCTTGTGAGCCCTTTCTCTGTCTTGTGAGCCAGGGACAATGCATTTTACGACACCCGTGTGACTGTTGGGCACTTTCAGGCTCCAGAGACTCTGGGGAGTACGTGTGAAGAGGACGTCCAAGGGCACAGGGCACGCGATGTCCTGGCGGCCTTGGCACCCAGTTGTTGGTGAGGACTGACCTAACGGAGTGCTTCCCGTAACATTCAGGGATGTACAGAGACCGTTCCGGGCCAATGTAGACTTAATGAGGAGATTCCTCAGGGCCCTGATTGAACCCGTGGACCAAGGACATATGGCACGTGGATAGCCAGCCTGGGAATTCCTGCCCCGAGGTCCCTGCGATCTGTTTGCCTTGGTCCCGGGGGCATGGTTTGCCTTCTGCAGCCTCCACCGTGCTGCGCATTTCCCGCTCTGGAGGGGGCAGGCAAACTCTCCCCTCCTCTGCACTGACGAGGACTCTGGATTAGTGATGTGCAATGAGTGAGCTCATGGCGACACGTGGAAGCCGGAGTTGGCTGGACGTTGGAAGCCGTGGGGATTGTTGTGTGGCTTTTTGGGCTTTGAGGTGCAGCACTGCCCCCCCCCCCGCGGCAGGGAGTCAGGAGAGCAGGGTGACCTGGACAGGCGCCCCTGCTGTGGGCTCCTGGAGCCTCGTGACTGCCTGGCCCGGCCGGCGCTGGGATTCAGGGACCAGGGTCCCCCTGCGCCGGCACCACCTGCTCCCGCCCAGCGCCATGCACGTTGTCCCTAGGCACGCACAGCAGGCCTTTTCGGTTGCCCTTGATTAGACTTGCTCGAGCCTCTAAAGACAGATCTGGATAGGAGCCTCTCAGTATTCTGGCGGGGCTGTCTGCGGTAATGTGTGGGAGGATATAGGTGCCGCTCGTGTGCAGGGAGCTTGAAAAATGACCAGACAGAGCCAAGCTCGCGGTGTTTGTCGTCAGAGGAGTGGACAGGATAATAAATCAGCCTGTCTCATGTCAGGGTCAGTTCGTTTGATGTGGAAAGCATTGGGGCCAATCTAATCAGGCCGGGCACACCCCATTTGTCCGGGAGCCGCTGCGCCCTCATGCTCCTGATTGCTCTGAGGTGCTGCTCTCGCCCCTGACGACCTCGGGGGGCCTTGGGCCCAGGTAGGGGTGAGGCAGACAGTCTGCTGCGGGAGCCTCCTGCTGGTCTTGGCTGCAGGAAAGCCGAGCGTTTGGCAGTTGAGGGAGGCTGGCAGGTCCCTGCTACTTAGCTTAGGGTGGGGAAGACTGAGTTTTAAATGATTCATTTCCTCTTGGAGAACTGAGGAACTGGGCTGGCTCCAGAGTCTGCGAGGCTCTGTGCAAATGAGACTGCGGCTCCCTTGTTCAAAAACCCAGACGAAGTGCGTCCGAGTTAGTAAAATATAAACCTTTTTCTTTTCCTCTATGATCGGTCTCTTAATTTGTCATGTTACTTTTATTTGATGCGTAATACAGTTTTAAATAAAGAAAAATTGTAATTTTGAATTATTAGCATGAATTTTACCTTTTGTCTCTACACAGAGCAATACCAGCTTTAAATGCAAATACAGGGGAATGTAACTCACACGCAGAATCATGCCTCACGTGCATCTCTGTGGCTCATCCCTGATGGGAGCCTCCAGCCCCGCAGAGCAGATCAGTGCAGCCGACTCAGGAAGGCTGGAAGAGGAAGCGGTTCCCCAGGAGCAGAGCCAACGGAGGGGTGCTGCCCAGGCACAGGGATATCTGTGAACCAAAGGCGTACCCCAACATCTGCACCCTGGGTGGGGGCAGGCGCTCGGGATGCCAAGCTAAGCGTTTCCTCTTCCACGTCCTACCTCCCCAACTCTCTGCAGACAGGTGACCCTCAGAATCTTTCACTTCAGTGTAGGGCAGTACTCAGGACCCGGATTAGGGGTGACAAGACAGGGCTGCCCATGACACTTGTCAGGCCCCGTCAGCAAGGGTAGGGAACACCCAAGAGGCATGCCCAGAGATGCTCCTGCCCCAGTGAGGCCTGTCGTGCCCGCTGGACAGGGGTGACGGTGGTCACCCGAGTGGGGGGCGGGGGAGTTGGTGGCCAAGACCTCGTCCCAGGGAGACAGGTAGACTGTGTATGGGGGCTCCACAGGTGAGCTGTACCTGCACACCTCCTTGTCCCACAGATGTCACTCACAAAGTGCAAGTTCCTAGACGATGGCAGGAATTTAAGATGGTGGCTGCTCCATGCCCTTCTGAGTGGGCGGTGGAGGTGGCGTAGGTCGCTGCCACGGGGACGGCTCTGCTCAGGGCACCTGACCTCCATCACGGTGACAGGTCAAACAGCACATTCTCACAGTGCTGGAATCTCATCCGAGGTGGCATGAAATACTGGAGGCGCTCAACAACCCAAAGAAAGCCAACATTTCACAAACTGGCGGCAGGGGTGTGTAGGGAGGCCCTCTGGGGTTTTTTTCTGTTGGCCTTGTTTTGTGCATTTTGTCCAAGGGGATAAGGCAAGGAAGTATTTCCAGCATTTAGAGATTTTTCAAGAGCACGGCCCGCAGAGAGGGGAAGAGCTCCGTGTGAGAGGTGGGTCCGCAGGTGAGCGGGGCGGGAGCAGGGGAAGGACTCGCAGACATGGGTGCTGGCTTGGCCACGTTCCTGTGCCGCCCTGCCCAATGGGTGCTGGGCACACTGGCAGCATCTCCCTGCCCCTCCTCTTTCCAGGAATCAAGGACAACTGGTGATTTAAGACAGCAGCCAAAACGAGGGCCCCCAGCTCGGGACAAGTGGCTGATGCTCGGGGCACCTCGGGGCTGGGGGTGCCTGTCGCAGGCCGGGGAGCGGCTGTAACAAATGCTTGGGCCGGGGGTTTACGGACAGCAGGCACTTACTGGCTTCGAGGCTGGAGGTCCCAGCTCGGGGTGCCTGTGTGGTCGGGGTCTGTCGAGGCCGTCCTCCTGCTGTGGCCCCACATGGTGGCAGGGGTGAGGGGGCTCCGTGCGTCCCTTGTGCGAGGGCACCGCTCTCTTTCTCGGGGGCCCCCCAGGACCTGGTCGCCTCCCAGAGGCCCTGCGTCTCGAAGCTGTCATGTTGGGGCTTCTGGTGGGTTCTGGAGGACACAGCGTTCAGACGGTCCTGCCTGGTCCTAGAGGTGGAGGGGCTCCGCGGGCCACGCCTTCCCCGTTAGAGAGCTTTGGCGCAGAGCCTGGGCCTGAAGGTGGGCGAGCGGCATCCCGAAGCCGCCTTTTTGTCCTTCCTTCCTGTGCTACCAAGGCCGGTGTGCCACCGTACTCTTCTCGGCTGCCTGGAACTGGTTCTAGACAGTATGACCGAGGGACAAGTCCTGTGACTGAGGGGTCTGCTTCTCCTGATGAAAAGGCCAGCTCGAGGCAGAGGGCTGACAGCAGACTGCGAGGGCAGAGCCCACCCTGGAGGGCCGGGCAGGAGTGTGGGAGCGGGGGTCCCGCTCGTCCTGGGCAGCCTTCCTCCTTCAGCTGTAGTTTGTCCTGTCTCTGCTGCTGGCCGCTGGGCATGCAGGCGATGGAGCCCACTCCTCCCCATGCCAAGATTTAGGAAGAGGGATCAGAGGCCATAGTGCCTGGCCCCAGAAGACAGGGGCTCCCAGACAGCAGGGACAGGACTTGGAGGGGCATGTGACTCTGAGACCCCAGAGGGGGCCGTGCAGAGGGCAGCGCAGACCCTGAGCTCCCACTGCAGCAGCCCAGAGTCAGGGGTCAGGCCATAGGAAGGTAAGAGAGGCCTCTGTGGGCTGGGGAGGGATCGGGGACCTGGGGTGCTGACACAGCCTCAGTGTGCTAGAGTGGGGAGGCAGGGGCCCTGCTGTGGTGTGGATACCTCTGTCCACTGCCCCTGACGTCTAAATGCCGAGCCCATGGTCCCCCTCGGCTTCACCTGTTGTGGGAATGCATCGTCCACCTTGTGGGGAGTGGTGGGCAAGCGCCACCTGCGCTGACCGTCTGCACGATACAGGGAAAGCAGGAAGGGCCGTGCGAGCAGGACGGGCACGGGCAGGCCCACCCACGCACCGCAGGGACTGGGTAGAGGCCTGCAGAGCAGGATGCGGCCCGAGGAAGTCAGCCTGACTGCCTGTCTGCGGCTGACCGCTCACAGGGCACCCGGGGGCAAGACAGACCAGCGTCCTTACATGTGATCCTGCTGACCGTGCATCTGAGGACAGAGTCCCCTTCAGGTTAGTGCAAAGAAGGGGTTTGTTTTTATGGTCCTGGTTGAGAACTCTGCTACATTTTCCTTGGATAAGGAGGGAGGTTTTGTTGTTTTGTATTTTGCAAATACAAGTAAACATGTGGTATGAAACGAGAATAGGCTCCCTGTCCAGGAATTTACTTCTTTGTCATTGTTTTGCTGAACACGCATCTTGTCCTATCCTCCCTACTGTAGCGAATGCACTGGGTGGAGGAAGCCTCCCTGGAAAGAATGCCACCCAGGGGGACGGGTCTCACCCCGAGGACCGTGGCCTGTTGGATAGGAGCGTGGCAGGCCCGTCACACCTCCCCCCTTCTCCCCCCATCCTCCCGCCAGCCCAGGCCTTCCTGAGCCCCTGCCTCCCCGCGCTCAGACTTAAGGAGGCAGCTGTAAGCTGCAGGCGTGGGTGCAAACAGGCAGGAGACTCAGGCCATCCGTGTGCCGAATGGGTGTGACCAGGCCTGGCGTCTGGCCATAGGAAGGTTTTATTTTTGACCATGGCCTTCAATGTCATAATGAAGAGGAGACAATTTATTGAGTGAACTTCTGTGGAAAGAGTGCTCTGGCTAGATGCCTGGGAGCTGAGAGCCAGCAGGTCACAGTTCACCTGCCTCGGCCTGTGTCCTCCGGTGTGTGTCTCCTGGGCTCAGCAGGGCCCGCCAGCCACTAGCCACTACTTTCCTTTAAAGTTTCTGTGGGGGACGCATGGCACAGACGCCCTCCTCGAGGACGTGGTCCCAGTCCATAGGTCCCCACGTGGCCACCAGAACCGAGGCGTCCATTCACTCCTTGGGGTCTCTGCTCCCTCACTCAGCCCCGGGCCGACTTGGTGGGGTAAGGACGGGTTCTAGCTCACTGCTGTCAGTTCGGTAGGGGAGGGAGCCGGGAGTGAATGGAATGAGCAGGTCCTCGGCAGCACCAGGCAGACCGGGGCACCCGGAGGATCCCGAGTGCTTCCGGAGGCACCTGCCAGGGCGGAACCCTGAGTCCCGGGGCGTCGGCGCGAGAGTTGCCGAGTCATTTCCAAAACCTGCCAGCAGTAACAGCATCTTACTGTCCGTGCACACGCACACACTTGTTCTGGGCCCTTCTGTGAATAGGCCCAGAGAAGCTCGGGAGTGACGCTCGTGCCCTCTGGCAGAACGTGCGGGCACCTGCTCGGTGCAGGGAGCCTCAGGAGGAGGGGTGGATGATTTCACGGGTGTGGCAGGAGAAAGGAGAGTCCTTCTGGGGAGTTAGGCCTGAAAATGACACGTGAGTCCGGGAATAAAGCTTGGAAAGGAGCATCACCAGTGTAAACCTGCCTCGCGGAGCCCAGAGCTGCACAGTGAGGGTCCTGGTGAGGGCCAGGAGGGAGCTGCGCTGGGAGGAGAGGGGCAGCCCCAGGCTGCCCAAGGTGGGGAAGCACCAGCTCCGTCCCGCCCTGAACACAGCAGACTGGGCCCTGCAAGGAGCAGCGCAGGGCTCACGCCAAATCACTCAGGGTGTCACGTAGCCAGCTCCTCCCTCGTGCCAGATGGGGGCCCTGGGATCTCCATGCATTCCCAAATAGATTGGGGGGGGTTGAGGGAAGGGGCCTCACAGGAGGAAAGAGAAGGGAGACGGACAGGTGGAGGTGGCGAAGGGTCTGATGGGGACCAGGGAACGAGACACAGCACGTCTAGAAGGAATGGAAGTCAGAGGCTATGTCCTGAGTCAGTAAGACGGTCCTGGGTTCCCAGAATCTGGAGCTCCAAGGAACCGGCCATCCAAGTGGATGCTTGTCTGCTGGAAGTCTTTGGCTGCAGAGTCCAGGCAAAAAGGAAGAAGCCTGGGGTAGACCTTGTGTACCTGCTGACCGTGTGATCTCGGCGTGGAGCAGGCAGCCAGGCATGAGGGTTGCAGGGAGCCGGCAGGAGCAGCTGATCAGCAGTTCCCCGCCAGCATCTGCTGGGTGCCTCCCGCAAGGCTGCAGAAGCATCACGTGGCCAGGAGCTCGTGGCTCAGAATGCAATCAATAGTACAAAGTAGTGTTCCGGCCGGCCTCGCTCATTAGCCATGAAGAGGGGAAAACGGGCCCGCTGCAGGGCAGACCGGCGTCTGAGATGCTCTGCCCCAGCCAGGGAGGCCAGCCTCAGGACCCGATGGTCTGCTGTGGCTGTGAGTCCCTCCTTCAGGCCAGAGCCGGAGTCACGGCTGGCCCGACGGCTGGAGAGAGCAAGCTTGGGCACTTCTCTCTGGTTTTATTGGTCCCAGCCCAGTCGAAAGGGGCTGCAGGGTCAGGAAAGGGAGGTCCTCCTTACCCCTTAGAGGAAGTAGGCAGGTGTTTGGCCAGAGGTGCAGTCCCAGCTCAGAGAGCCCAGTGGGGAGATGGGGCTCATGAGGTGGCCATGGAGGGATCCCACAAAGGTGGACAGGGCCGAGCGTGGCTGGGCACCAGGGAGCTGGGAGGCTCGGGGCTATATATGGGCCGTGTCCTGTCCTTTTCTAGAGTTTTAATTTCTTCCAGTTCGATTGGTGGTTTAGTTTCAAGCTCTATAATATAAGGTTTTTGTGTGTTTTTAGTCGATGATTTACTTTCTTTAACGTACTTGTTTCCAAGGGCAAAAGTTCAAAGATGAACTTCGACATGGAAGGAGATGTTTAAACTGATAATATTTAATATATTTGTCATTATAGCAATAAAGTTGTAAACTATAATTTAAACCTTATTTTGCGGAAGAGGGGACTGACAGAGCCAAGCAGCTCAGGGCCGGAGTTGGTGACCAGCCCCGTCACCAGCGTGGTCATCAATGTGGCTGGCTGGGCTGCAGGGGACAGCTGCATCCCTCAGAGCGGGACATGGGTCCGGCTGTGGTGCTCGCTCTGCCGACATCACACGTGTCCCTTTGCACTCGGACAACACTGACTTTTTGGAGATGTGCACACACACGTACACAGACACACACATCCTTCCATATGTGAATATGTGAACGTATTAGGTTTGATTGGGTTTCTTCCGGTACCAGTGCACACAGAGTCCTCCGTCACTGGGTTTGGGGGATGACTTGGGATGGTGGGGGCAGCTGGTTCCTGAGAACATGGGGCAGGGTGCTGGCATGGATTTGTCTGCAGCAAATGGAGGATTGTCCCTGCGGGATCGTCCATGGCTTTGCCAAGACAAAAGTAAGAAAGGTGTTGTGTCTTTCTTCCTTGGTACTCTCTAGACCACGAACCATGTTCCTGCATTGGCACACCTGCTAATTCCACTGATTTTCTGTGTTGGTGATAAATTTGGGGTGTTCTTGGACAGATAAGATGCGGTTTGTGGCTTCAGAATGTAGAGTCCAGTGGCCCCGTGCTAGAGTCCTTACGTGCAAAGCAGCTGTGCGAGGTGGGAGTTTTTGCTCGCATGTGGTGGGTGGACAGCCAAAGCTTGGAGCAGTTAGGGCACATGTCCCAGGAGCCAGGACCAGATTCTCGGTGCCACTGTTCACTGACGGCCCATCACCGTCACCTTCTTTCAGATTGTCACTTTCTTTCAGATTATAACGTGTCACTTGTCTTAGTTTTTGTCTCCCTAGAGTGCCCAGCAGGGAAGGTGTCACCTGAGTTCTTGCCCTCACCTGCCTCGTAGTTAGGGGAGGATAGCACTGTGCTCATTCTGAACCTCCCAGCAGCCCGGGGAACAGCCTCGGTGCTGACTTAAAGGTCTCCCTAGAAGCTCACATAGACTCAGAGTTAATCATCTTGTTACATCAGGATTTCTCTTCCCAGATCGCCATCCACACTCCTCCTGCTTCCCACCTTGTTCAACCCGTGGAAATGCAATCGTAGGAACAAGCGAGCAAGACTTCCCAGAAGGCCTGTGCAACGAGCGGTGCATCGCTCGCTTGTTGGGGTTCACGGGCGGGGCAGTGGCAGGACGGCCACCTCCAGCAGCGCCGAGTTTCCCGGGTGCTGGGGTGAGAAGGGTATGCGTCCCTGTCACTCGTGGGAGACAGGCATGTGTGATGGCGGAAGCCCTCTGCGTATTCCATGGAAGCCCAGAGAGACACTGTCCTCCAGAACACAGCACGACTTCGATTAAAGTAAAAGTCATCAAAGTTGTATTTATGACTTCATTGGTACAGCCATGAATATATTAATATTATATATCAAAACATTTTCTTCAGCCTAAATGTTCACTTCTTATTTTCTGATTTTAAAAGTACTGGTGGGGCACCTGGGTGACTCAGTCAGTTTAGCATCTTGATTTAGGCCCAGGTCATGATCTTAGGGTCGTGGGATCGAGCCCCATGTCAGGCTCATGTGCTGGATGTGGAGCCTTTTTTAAAATTTTCTCTCTCCCTCTTCCTCTGCCCTCCCCAAGAGTATTGTGGCCCCAGGTCTTGCCTCTAGTGTGTGCAGTGATGAAGCACTCCCCAGGAAAGCATGCAGGCTGAGGACATGGGACACAAACAAGTGACTTTAAGGAATGTGTCCATTCCCCATAATAAAAATGATAACGTCAATGTCAAAGAAAGAGTTTTGACATACTAAGGGATCAATCACTTTGTCAGCCAATAGGACTGATGGTTTCTTTGCCAAGATATTTTCCCCAAGTTTAAAATAGAAATGTTTGGAGGTGAGTTATATGGTGCCATCTGGATATTTAATGACACTAAATGACTTCTCTCCTTCCCTGACCCAAAAAATGTATCACAGTGGGAGAAACAGACTGCCCTCATTATATATTGGGTTCCAAAAAATTGGGTCATTCTAGTGAGATAAAAGTGTTAGGCTGAGGCCCACCTGGTGTTTTCAGTAGTCAGTTTCCTTGGGTGAAGCCCAGAGTGAACCAAATTCACTTTATGCAGTGTTAGTGTGGTTTGTGTGGTAGTTTATCAAGCAGAGATTTGGAATCGAGGGTCCTAAACTTTAGTCCACTAATTACTACTTAGTGACCTTAGGCAAATGCCTCACCCTTGCGCCTCAGTGTCTTAGGAAAAGTTTATGTAAAGTTTATGCTGGTCCTGGCTCAGTGCTGCGGGGCTGTGAGGCCCGCCTGAGATAACATACAAGCAATCACTTTGTGAACAGTAGAATATATTTGGATCTTATTATTAGATGATAGTTTGGTGGTGATTTAACAGGTAATTTTTCTAGGCCTTTGGCTCTACCAGGCTAGTTCACAGCGTCATAGGAATGGAAAGCACAGATGTCCATGTCCCCCCAAATTCTTATGTTGAAACATAACCTCCAACGTGAGGGTTAAGAGGTGAGGCTTTGGGAGGTGGTTGGGTCATGAGGGCAGAACCCCCGTGAATGGGATTAGTGCCCTTACAGAAAAGACATGAGGGTCCCGCTCTTTCTGCCATGTGAAGACACAATGAGAGGTCATTGGTCTGAAGCCCAGAAGAGGGCTCTCACCAAAACCCGACCCTCTGGGCCCCCTCATCTCAGACTTCCAGCCTCCAGAACTATGAGAAGTAAGTGTCTGTTGTTTATAAGCTACCCAGTCTGTGGGGCTTTGTTATAACAGCCCAAACTAAGACAAAGACCACTGGAATAGATGTAATACAATTCAATGGCAAGCAAGCTAAGAAGTTAATTGGAAGAGAAAGAATGTTCTTTCCTGACAGGCACCTCATGGTACCTCCCTCAGTTCAGCTGGGGAGAATTAGTGGGAAACCTCATGCTGCCCTATATCCTTCTTTCACTGAGAAGAACCATAATCCCACAGGTGAGAGAGTGGAGCTCTCAACTTTGGTTGACTGGTGCTTCTGCTAGACAAGCTTCCCTTGTTGCTCTTGGGGACTCTTGTCTTCCCTTCAACATATGGGAAGATCCAAGGAAATGTGCCATCTGGCACAGTGTTAAAGCTTACCTGATGGGGAGTGTGTTAGACCTTAATGCCTGTGGGTGTAGAGAAGGTGGAAGGAGAGAAAAGCTCTTTGAAGGATTGTATGTAATGGCCTAAGAAAGCAGGTTGGTGATGGGAGGGTTGTTCTTGGAACTTGCAGAACTTGACTTGCTTGAAAACTCCAGGCCATGCTAGCCATCCTGTCTCACCTAAGGGGTGAGGGGAAGACTCAGAAGGAGCCTCGCTTATGAAGGTCTCAGCCCAGGAGCATAAACCCAATAGAAGACTGAGACCTAATCTTGGGATTCCAGAATGTTCTCCCATCCCTAACATCTTACCACCACATCAGTGGGACTCCTCTATAAAAACGGAAGAATATGTCTCAAAGAACTGCAAGTCTCAGCCCTATTTAAGATGGAATCACTAAGGAAACCTAGTGACAACAGGGGAGACAGGAACAGGGACACTGGGGAAACATTTAGCCTCTGAACCCACAGCTTCAGTGAATGATAAACGCAGTTTACCTCCTGGGCAGAACAACAAAACCCTCACGCCAAAGCCCTACCTACCTCAGTTCAACTCACCTGATGCATCATGTCCACTTTCAAGAAAAATTGCAAGGCATGCGAAAAGTCACAATTCGAAGAGGCAAGCCAACCATCAGAACCAAAATCAAATATGGTGGAGATTTTGGAATTATAAGGCCAGAGATTTAAAATAACTATGATTAACATGCCAAGGGCGCTAATGGATAAAGTAGACAGCATGCAAGAACAGATAGGTAATGTGAACAGAGAGGTGGGTACTCTCAGAAAGAATCAGAAGAAAATATTAGAAATAAAAAACACTGTAACAGAAATAAAGAATGCCTTGGATGGGCTCATTGGTGCACTGGACACAGTTGAGGAAAGAATCAGTGAGGCTGAAGATATGTCAATAAAAACTTTTCAAACAAATGCAAAGAGAAAAATAATATGGAAGAACTATGGGACAATTACAAAAAGTAGGAAATATGTGTAATGGGGATAGCAGAAGGAGAAAAAAGAGGAAGGAATAGAAGAAATATTTGAAGCAATGATGGCTGAGAATTAAAAAAATAATAATAATGGCAGACATCAAGCCACTGATCCAGTGGTTTACACACTTAACAGAATGGCCAAAATCCAGAACCCTGACAATACTAGATGCTGGTGAGGACACGGAGCAACTGGGATTCTCATTCATTGCTGGTGGGATTGCAAGATGGCACGGCTCCTTTGGAACACAGTGTTGTGGTTTCCTGCAAAGCTGAACACACTCTTACCATATGATCCAGGAGTCACACTCCTTAGCATTTACCCAAAAGAGTTGAAAGCTTATGTCTACACAAAAACATAAGTGTGGATGTTTATAGCAGCTCTATTCATAATTGCCAAAAATCAGAAGCAAAAATTGAAGGAAGAAATGTCCTTCAATAGGCGAATGGACAAACTGTGATAAATCCGTTCAAGTAAATATTATTCAACAGTAAAAAGAAGTGAGCTGTCAAGCCACAAAAATACATAGATCGCCATTAAACCCATATTGCTCAGTGAAAGAAGCCAATCTGAATTGGTCACATAATGTGTGATTCCAGCTATATGACATTCTGGAATAGACAAAACTATGGAGATGGTAGAGAGATCTGTGGTAACAAGATCAAGCGTTCAGAGCTGGGGAAGGATGAGTGGGTGGGGCACAGGGGATCTGCGGGGACAGCAAAGCTGTTCTGTATGACACTGTGATGGTGGATACATGACATCATGCATTTTGCAAACTCCATGGAATGTATGACGCAAAGAATGAGCCCTAATACAAACTATGGACTGTACTTAGTATAATGTTTCAATATTGGTCATCGATCGTAACAGATGTACACATCAATGGGAGGACTGTGGGATGGGGTCAGAGGATCTATGGGAATTCACTGTAACTTCAGCTCAGTTTTTCTGTAAATCTAAAGCTGCTCAAAATAAATAGAGTTATTGGTTTATAAAATCCTCTAGTCTTACAACCTCAGGATAAAACTGAATATTTAGATACATTTTCTTCCAGCATTTTTCTGGGTGAGTATTTTTGTAGTTAGTTGTGTTGGTATTGAATATACTGACGTACAACGGAAGGTTTTTGCTTAATAATAAATCCTTAAATAAATCTGCCGCATTTCCCGTGTCACTCAATAGCCCATTAAGACAGGGCTATGAATGGCTGCCTAATATACCGTTGTATGAATGAGGTTTTGCAGATCAAGGTATAGGATGCTTTCTATTACTCAACATTCTTTTATCGAAGTCTTTTTGTTAATTTCCAATCATTCCCATTGAATAGATTCTGAAACATGAAATTACTGCATAAAAAGAGAGAAATGCTTGTGGGGCTTTTTGCTGCTGTTTTGCTTCAGTTTATACCAATTCATACTCCCGTCAAAATTGTCAGTGTCCGAAAGGGTGGAACCAGTTCCCTGTGCTTGTTGGAAAAGACTCCCCTGAAAGTCCTTCTCTGCCCGATACTCAGGAGTTGGGCAGTGACAGTTTATTGCTCTGCTCAGTGCAGAGACGAGGAAATGAGCAGAGGCTCGTGTCCCTGAGTCACCGGGCATGCTGGCCGCAGTACCGGGAAGAGGGGGTGTGTGGCGGGCACAGCGGGGCAGGCAGCCCAGGACGTAGGCGGGGGGGGCTCCAGCCTGTGTGGAAGGGAGGGCTCATGCTGGTGCCGTGTTTTGACCAGAGGAATGACACACCCAGCAGCGTGGGTGTCAGCGTGGTGCTGGATGTTGGTCCCATGTAGTAAGAGTGGCCCTGGGCGGGGGGGTAAAGGGCAAGGCAGTGATGGCCGAGGTGGGGCTGGGGACACACGACGGGTGCAGCATTGTGTAGCATGCAAGGTAGCTGGAGGATTGCAGGCAGTTAATCAACTGTTCTTGATAGACATATAATAGGGCCAAAATTGTGATTTTTTATTTTTTTAATTTTTTAAAATTTTTAAATTTTTAATTTATTTTTATTTTTATTTTTTTTTAAAGATTTTGTTTATTTATTCGACAGAGATAGAGACAGCCAGCGAGAGAGGGAACACAAGCAAGGGGGAGTGGGAGAGGAAGAAGCAGGCTCACAGCAGAGGAGCCTGATGTGGGGCTCGATACCGTAACGCCGGGATCACGCCCTGAGCCGAAGGCAGACGCTTAACCGCTGTGCCACCCAGGCGCCCCTAAATTTTTTATTTATTTTTTAAAAAGATTTATTTATTTATTTATTTATTTATTTGACAGAGAGAGCCAGCCAGCGAGAGAGGGACCACAAGCAGGGGGAGTGGGAGAGGAAGAAGCAGGCTCATAGCAGAGGAGCCTGATGTGGGGCTCGATCCCATAACGCTGGGATCACGCCCTGAGCCGTAGGCAGACGCTTAACAACGCTGCCACCCAGGCGCCCCTAAAATTGTGATTTTTTAAAAAAACTTTTTGTTTGGAAAATTCTAAACATACACGAAAGAGTAGTGAATTGAACTCCCAAGTACAAAACCCACAACCAGCTTCAAAATGATCAGCATGACTAATCCCATGGCATTTACCCCATTTCCTACCTCACTCTCCCCACAGATCATTTTTTTTAATAATAATTTTTTATTATGTTAGTCACCATACAGTACATCCCCGGTTTCTGATGTAAAGTTCGATGATTCATTAGTTGCGTATAACACCCAGCACCATGCAATACGTGCCCTCCTTACTACCCATCACCAGTCTATCCCATTCCCCCACCCCACTCCCCTCTGAAGCCCTCAGTTTGTTTCCCAGGGTCCATAGTCTCTCCCCACAGATCATTCTGCAGCAAATCCCAGACACCCTGTCATTTCATCCTGTTTTAATGAGACTGTCAGGTAAGGAAACTTTTAAACAAGAGAAAACAAAACCATAATACCATGATCATGCCTGAACTGATCAACAATAATTTCTTTGTGGTACCGTCTGTCCGTTTCTGGAGATTGTGTGTGTGGGTGCGCGCGTGTGTGTGTGTGCGCGCGCGTGTGCGTGTGCGCGCGCGTGTGGGTGCGCGTGTGGGTGCGTGTGTGCACGTGTGGGTGCGTGTGCGCACGTGTGCGTGTGTGTATTTAACAGATGGTTTGTTTGGAGCAGGTTCCGAAGGAGGCTCCTATATCTGCCTTGGTTCCTCCCCTCCACATGGACCCAAATGCTCTTCCACCGCCAGTGTCTCCCTCGTCTCCCTCCTCGGGTCTGTGGACGCAGCTCCCAGCCTTCTCTCCCGGGCCCAGCTGCCCAGCACCGTGTGCTGTCCCCAAGCCTCTGGCCCTGTCCCCCCAGAGGGGGCTGCTGCCCTCAGATGCCCACCTGCAACACCTTCCCGTCAGGGTGAGCCCCGGATGTCAGAGGTCCCTGTGCCTCTCCCGGCCCCTGCTCACTGCGCCTGCCGTGGTACTGATGACTTAGCATCACCCCATCCATCACATGCTGGGGTTCACGGGGACCACTTGTTATGCAGCTTCGTTGACGGTACTCGGAGGACTTTCTGTTTGGCTATGCAAGTTGCTCTATTTTTATGGAGATTCACGGGAGGTTCAAAAACTGCCCAACACCCAATGCCTCGGCTCTGGCTTCAGGGGAAGTGTGTGGCGGGGCTCCGGCGGGATGGGGCGGGACTGGGCAGGCAGCCGCGGGGCCGCCACACAGATGAGAAGGGGCCCAGGGTCCAGTTAGGGCTGGAAGGAGCAAACCCTAAATCGCTAGGATGTAGGATCACCAGACTTGGCAGCTTCCTCAGCAAATCAGTCTTCGTTCGGTGCCCTCTGTGGTCACCACCTCGTGCGCGTCGGGCGCGGGAGGGAAACAGCCAGTAACACAGATACTGTATTGCGTGTCTGCTGCGTGCTTTCACGTTCAATAATCAGGGTTGTTAATAGTAAGTAATATGCTAGAGATAAATCTTAATATTTTTGAGAAACAGAATTAAAAATGTTCCCAGCTTCCTTCTCTGCAATCGTTCATTTCCTTGGCTTCCCTGACACGTGTTTACGCTTTCCTCTTCCAACACGGCCCTGCCATTGTTCGCTCAGGATGACCTCTCCTCCAGTGGCTCCATTTTGCATAAGTCCTTTAAAATGATTAATTGATGATGACCTTTGAATTAAAATACCATATTTCTTGATTCTAAGATGGATATTTTTCACCTGTGAGCATTTCTGAATCTGAATGCAGCTCGTAATTGATGGTTGCTTTTAACACGGCCCTTTTTCCCCTGAAAAGCTGTTAATAAATAGATGGCACATCTTATAATGGATGGCATCTTAGAATCAAGGAAATATGGTAATTCTCTTTCGGCCGCTTGTGGAATGCAGCGGCCCGCATCCTGACCAGCGTAATGCGTTCCAGCTCACAGATTTTGGCTAAGGAAGGTTGTAAGAAATCTCACCAGAACTCGATACAGTTTCCTCATTCTATCCCCTGGTTTTGGATTGTTTTTCTGGTTTTTATGAGAAAATCACCTTCCGTTCCCAGTTGAGTCATGGGATTGGATGTGCAGCAGGTCCCCAGCCACGGTTTATGTCCGGGGCCGGCTGGCCCTCCCAGTCCCCATTCTGTTGCATCTCCCGGTCCACGTCTCCCATCGCACCTGACCAGTCTGGGGGTGCCGCATCGGGACGTTTGGGATCACAAATCTACCGTCAGAGGGTCTGTGGGGAAGATGTCTAGCGAGCTGACAACTTAAAAGCAAACACTTAAAAATATGACAACATTCACCCTGAAAGGGACACTTTACTTACAGATAAAGAGAAGATAATTGATTTAAGCTTGTTATTTATGAAAGAAAAAAAAGGACAATGCTTTTTAAAAGGGGGGAGTAGAGTTTTTAGATTTTTTTCTCCTAAAATGGATGGTTCTTTTTCCCTTAATGGGAAAAAATTAATGGCATGCGCGTATTAATCGCCATGTAAGCAGTTTTGAGGAACCACTGCAGGTTTCGAATTTGAAGACATTAGCGCTAATGCAACCCCGGGTTCGGCGGCTGACAGCCCAGTTTTAACAGGGATGAGACAGAATGGGCAGATGCTGCCTGACTGTGTGTTGCTCGCATTCTGGGTCAGGGGACACTCCGGCCACGTTGCCGGCGTCCAAGTCAGGGACTGAGGGATTTGAGAATTGATTGCTCAGGGATCCCATCTGGAAATAGACAGATGCCAAGGGGAAAAAGAGGGCTTTGCTTCTTCCTGCTTTGCTTTGTTTCCCCCTTGGAGAAATGTGACCAGCTTGTGTGCATTTACTGTCTTCTTGGAGCACTTGAAATCAGGATCTATTGTGCGTTAAGGAAGAGAATAATGAAGTGCTGAACCTAATGTCAACTATGGGAAACGCTAAGTCCCAACACTAATGTTGGGACAGTGTCAGCTTCCCTGGGACATTTCGATCTGATACTGGATCTGTGAGCGCTCCAGGCCACCATGTGCCCGAGGGTCTGCAGGGACCTCTGCATGCCCAGCAGTGGGTACCACGCTCAGGGGGACACCCTGGACCCTGTGAATGCCCATCCATCCGCCGCACTCTCGTTCGCTCGCCAGACCGCTTCTCCTCAGAGCCATGGCCCGTGTCTCTGCACACGCCCCCACCACCGACACAGCGGTCGGGTCAGTGGCCCTGACAGCCGTGTCTGAGTGATGCTTTAGCTCAGAAATCTTCCATGCCTCCCTCTTGTTCCTCAGAGCCTTGGGCCTTACAGACCTCCCCAGCAGGGCCCTCGTGGAAAGGGGAGACCTCGTCTACCAGGACTCCCCGCAGCCAGCTCGGCTCTGGGTCCCCACCCCCACCCAGTGCCTGGTAGTAGCTTGGTGTTTATTGCAAGAGGAGTGCTGTGAAAGTCTGCAATGTGCACATCCTCTCCACCGAGGAGCACTCTTGGCTTCTCCATGCGGGGCCTCCACTGGCCAGTTACCATCATCAACTCTCCTTAAAATTCTACTGAGCATGTTTCTGTCATTTGCATGTCCTGGCTTATTGATTCTGGCTTGACACATAGTAAGAGCTTGATAAGTGTGTGTTGTTCTAACTTACAGAATCTACTTGTTGTTCCCAAGGAAGGCTCTTTCTTTTCTCACCTCCATGATTTTGCTCATGGTGCATCCCTCCCCCTGCTGCCCCCCGACTGTCTGAGCTGTAAGGTCCCTGTCCTCCTTCCAGATGTTTTAATATGCTTCTTTATAATATAGCCAATGGGTGACAAAGGGGAACGTCTCTGCTTTCATGGGTACCTATTCTAAGACCGAGCCCCTAGGGGCTGGTGTCCTAGCATCCGCACTGGAGTGTAAGCTAAGGGGCAGCTGGGGTATCATCTCCAAACCAGGCCTCACAGCATGTGCATTGTGACTTGTTCTCAGGTGTGTGCAAACTGCTGGATGTAACCATAGGCATCGTCCAGCCCGGTCACTGTGATTTACAAGGGAGCACATTGGGGTCAGGCTGGGGGGTGGGGGGAAGCGCTTTGTCCCAAGTCCCACAGCCCAGGTCTCTGGATGCTCCATGCTGCGTTTGCTCTTAGAAGGGAGAGGAGTGTGTGTGTGGTGGTTTCTGACATCGCCAGTGAGATATGATATCCTTAAAAAAGGTTATTAGTACTATCATTATTACTGTGACCACAGAGTAAGAAATTACTTAGCGGTCTAGACAGAACACTCAGGTTCCAGAGTATCAAGGAACAATTCTACTGTACAATTATCTAGCAGTGTAATCTTGACAGATTAACCCTCATCCTAATAGTATACTGATAATAAAGTATCTTGAAGTGTGCCTTCTCTTTATGAAAGACAGGAAGCATTGCCTTTTATTTATAAATCATGGAGGGCGTTAGGATGAAGAAATCCACGAGAGTGTCTGTAAATGTCAATGAGCACATTCTGAAAGATAAAGGATGCACGTGTGAAAATTACGCTCTGCTGATCGTCAGCATGCACGTGGCTATGTCGCCAGGTCTCAAGCCGCGGGTCAGGGCCTGGCACAGGGCGCCCCGGTCGTCTCCTGGACAGGTGTGCTTGCTGGGACCACAGCTGGGAGGTGGAGGACGACAGGGAGCAATGAAAGATGGGAAGAAAAGAAATGTAGTTCTTACAGCCAGACTTAGAGCAGAACACCAGAGAGTCTCTGTAGGAAAGGCCTGGGGGCAGGACACGCCTCCATGCAAACTGGGGACTGTGTCCAGCGTGGGTGCGACAGGCTGATCACAAGTCCTCAGGGGCCCAGGTCTGGACACCCACAAACGCTCACGTTTAATTCAATGCCAGAAGGTAGGGCCTACCAAACGGAGTGCGTGTTTACAAAAGGGATGAACAAATGTTGCTGTTCATTTTGTTTTCTCCTACCAATTTCTCCTTTAAGATAAACAAAAAAGCCATTGAGGTAAAAACAATCAGTGTGCCCATCTACAGGGACAAAGGGACAAACCTGAAGTTATACTTGTTTATTTATTTATTTATTTATTTTTATTTATTTATTCGACAGAGATAGAGACAGCCAGTGAGAGAGGGAACGCAGGCAGGGGGAGTGGGAGAGGAAGAAGCAGGCTCATAGCAGAGGAGCCTGATGTGGGGCTCGATCCCATAATGCTGGGATCACACCCTCAGCCGAAGGCAGACGCTTAACCGCTGTGCCACCCAGGCGCCCCTATACTTGTTTAAAATGTGTGCAAAGAAGGCTCAAGCCGGGGCACTGGGGGAGCAGTTCCTCCCGAGGTGTTCCCCACTCCAAGGCCGTGTCACTGGTCCCCTGCCACTCTGGCTGGGCTGGCGCTGCATGTCCCGTTCCCCCTCTTGCACACATGCTCCTGACAGGGCACAGACTGGAGTCCAGGGACGTGTCACTCTGTGTTGTGCAGGTGGGACACCTAGGTGAGCAATTAGGTCAATACCTTCTCCTCTACTCCTCTCCATCAGTTAGGGTCTCACGTACGTCTGTTCTGAATCTGCTGTATTCCCTCGTCCAGGTGCCTTGGTGAGGACCTCGAAACAATCCTATATACTCCAGGACACAGTTCCTGCGCCCGAGAAGCCGCAGTTGAAGAGGGGAGATAAAATCAGACATATCCAGGCTACTGAAGTCGTTGCACATATGACTTATTATGAAATTGGTGTGCAGACTGTGATTATGCAGGTCCTCTCATGACACGTTATCGTCATTGCTTACTTCCTCACCCATCCCCCTACCTGCCACACCGTAAGCTCCGTGAAGGCAGGAACTGGGACTGTTGAAATCGTCCCAGGGTCAGACCCCTAGTAGGGCTCAGTTTGCGTTTCTTGGGTGATCAGTTCACTCAGGGCAGGACAGAGGAGCTGGTCTTGAGGCTGGGAAGTGTGGACAGGTGCACGGTGTGTGTGCGATGCTGGGGCAGGGCGGGCGGCAGGTGTGTGCAGAGCACAGGTGCTCCTGACATGCTGTGAACCAGCGCAGGGCAGCAGCCGCCGGGCAGCGGGACTCCCAGCACAGGCCGGCTGTGGACGGGCGCGGGGGGTGCGCTGAGCCCGGGGACCTGCAGTTATAAATGCCCGTAGAGCGCAGCACAGAAGAAACGTTTCTTCCGTTCACTGATCGGATGAAAATTAACCTGAAGGTGACTGGGATGGCACTCGTCTCCTCGTGGGAGAGCACTTTGCCCGCCACCACCGTCTGCGGGTTGGGGCTGTGCTGTGGGACAGGGAAGGCACCGGCCAGCTGGCATGCTGCCTCCAACCCCATCCCCGCGGGTCCCTGCGGTACAGGCTGTGGCCATCTCTCACTCCTGCTGCAGTCCCCGCATCTCTGCGCCCCATGCGCACCTCTCGGAACCGGCAGTGGCCCCCACAGGCCCGGGCTTCCAGTGCAGGGGTGCGGGGCTCTCCTGGCGGTGCTCTGCATACCCGGGAACCCACGTGCCTCCCAACCCTGCCCGGGCGCCTGCCCCGCCACGGCCCTGCTCCACCCGCCTGCTGCCCCTCTGGCCTTCCTGCCCCCACACCCTGAGGAAGGACCCTCCCCTGTGTCCCCGCAGCAGTAGGGGCACGTCACTCCTGTAATATGGCATTGCAGGCCCCGTCTCTCCTCATCCGTGTCTCGCTCATGACCCAGCTCCATGTGGAAATCCTGCTGGGGGGGAATCAATGATCAAACACAGGGATTGGCTTTCTGTTTATCTCTCTGTAAGTTGAACAATTTATATACTTTTTAAAGATCATGTGCCTCATCTCATAGTTTTTATCATTTCAGTAACTTTCTAGCACAAAACACAGAGCCCATGGCAGCCAAACCCTTCACAGCACCTGTGTACTTTCATTCATGGAAGGCAACACGGAAGAGAAATCGCTGGCCATGTAAATAGATGTTAGAAGATAATTAGCTGGTGGCTCTTCTGTTTAAGAATAGCAGGGGGCGCCTGGGTGGCACAGGGATCAAAGGTGTCCAAATCGGCAGAGAAGAAGTCAAAATGTCTCTCTTCGCAGACGACATGATACTCTATATGGAAAACCCAAAAGAATCCACTCCCAAACTATTAGAAGTTATAAGAGCAATTCAGTAATGTGGCGGGATACAAAATCAATGCTCAGAAATCAGTTGCATTTCTATACACGAATAACGAGACTGAAGAAAGAGAAATTAGGGAATCCATCCCATTTACAATAGCACCAAAAACCATACGTTACCTTGGAATTAACTTAACCAGAGACGTAAAGGACCTATATTCTAGAAACTATAGATCACTTTTGAAAGATATTGAGGAAGACATAAAAAGATGGAAAAATATTCCATGCTCATGGATTGGAAGAATTAACATAGTTAAAATGTCCATACTACCCAGAGCAATCTACACTTTCAATGCTATCCCGATCAAAATACCGAGGACATTTTTCAAAGAACTGGAACAAATAGTCCTTAAATTTGTATGGAACCAGAAAAGGCCCCGAATCTCCAAGGAACTGTTGAAAAGGAAAAACAAAGCTGGGGGCATCACAATGCCGGATTTCGAGCTGTACTACAAAGCTGTGATCACAAAGACAGCATGGTACTGGCACAAAAACAGACACATCGACCAATGGAACAGAATAGAGAACCCAGAAATGGACCCTCGGCTCTTTGGGCAACTAATCTTTGATAAAGCAGGAAAAAACATCCGGTGGAAAAAAGACAGTCTCTTCAATAAATGGTGCTGGGAAAATTGGACAGCTACATGCAAAAGAATGAAACTTGACCACTCTCTCACACCATACACAAAAATAAACTCCAAATGGATGAAAGACCTCAATGTGAGACAGGAATCCATCAAAATTCTAGAGGAGAACATAGGCAACAACTTCTATGACATCGGCCAGAGCAACCTTTTTCACGACACATCTCCAAAGGCAAGAGAAATAAAAGATAAAATGAACTTATGGGACTTTATCAGGATAAAGAGCTTCTGCACAGCCAAGGAAACAGTCAAAAAAACTAAGAGACAGCCCACGGAATGGGAGAATATATTTGCAAAGGACACCACAGATAAAGGACTGGTATCCAAGATCTACAAAGAACTTCTCAAACTCAATACACGAGAAACAAATAAACAAATCATAAAATGGGCAGAAGATATGAACAGACACTTTTCCAATGAAGACATACAAATGGCTAACAGACACATGAAAAAATGTTCAAAATCATTAGCCATCAGGGAAATTCAAATCAAAACCACACTGAGATACCACCTTACGCCAGTTAGAATGGCAAAGATAGACAAGGCAAGAAACAACAATTGTTGGAGAGGATGTGGAGAAAGGGGATCCCTCCTACATTGTTGGTGGGAATGCAAGTTGGTACAGCCACTCTGGAAAACAGTGTGGAGGTCCCTTAAAAAGTTAAAAATTGAACTACCCTATGACCCAGCCATTGCACTACTGGGTGTTTACCCCAAAGATACAGACGTAGTAAAGAGAAGGGCCATATGCACCCCAATGTTCATAGCTGCATTGTCCACAATAGCCAAATCATGGAAGGAGCCGAGATGCCCTTCAACAGATGACTGGATTAAGAAGCTGTGGTCCATATATACAATGGAATATTACTCAGCTATCAGAAAGAACGAATTCTCAACATTTGCTGCAACATGGACGGCACTGGAGGAGATAATGCTAAGTGAAATAAGTCAAGCAGAGAAAGACAATTATCATATGATTTCTCTCATCTATGGAACATAAGAACTAGGATGATCGGTAGGGGAAGAAAGGGATAAAGAAAGGGGGGGTAATCAGAGGGGGGAATGAAACATGAGAGACTATGGACTATGAGAAACAAACTGGGGGCCTCAGAGGGGAGGGAGGTGGGGGAATGGGATAGACCGGTGATGGGTAGTAAGGAGGGCACGTATTGCATGGTGCACTGGGTGTTATACGCAACTAATGAATCATTGAACTTTGCATCGGAAACCGGGGATGTACTGTATGGTGACTAACATAATATAATAAAAAATTGTTAAAAAAAAAAAGAAGAAAAGAAACGAATGTGTGGCCATAAAGGCGATCCAAGTATCTTTCCTCGCCCCGTTACTGGATGACCAGAGTTCAGAAGCCTTAAAAATGGCTTAGGTTCCAAAACCATGGAGCAGAATGTTGTGCTGGCCGTGGCAGCCGCGGGACGGGTGAGGCCGTCTCCACTCAGCAGCCCTCATCCCCTCCGTGCCCCTTTCACCTGCACTGCAGGGGCACTGGGTTCCCGGCTCCCAGAAGGGCTGACAGGGCGCCCCCTGCGGGAGGGTCTGTCCCTGGCATCTCCAGCAGCATGCGGGCTCCTGGGCCCCGGCTATGCCTCGCGCGTCCTCAATCACATTGGTGTCCTTCTCCGCGGCGGGTCCAGAGAGAGACACGGTAGCCACCACATGCAAACTCCGAAACGCTGACACGATATTGTAAATGACAGCTTTCACCTGGTATCGTGTGCCACGTGCCAGGTAAGGACTCCCCCTGGGTGACGTCATCCGAGCCAGATCCTGCTATTCTTTTTTTTTTTTTTTGATTTTATTTATTTATTTGACAGAGAGAGACAGCCAGCGAGAGAGGGAACACGAGCAGGGGGAGTGGGAGA